>NW_010549208.1:59448-87224 GCF_000687285.1 Phaethon lepturus | reverse complement strand
CTTTCCCTCCTTTGATATTCAACAGTGTACTCTGTTTCTTCTTATGCACACTATTAAACAATTTAAGACACAGTCAACCAAACAAAATTTGTTGGGGTTTAATATTCTACACTTTGCTAAAGTGCATTATGCTGAACAAGAGACAGTGGATGAAAGCATTTATTTAAAGCCTTCGAAGCAGAGTATGGACAAAGGCAGTGGCATACAAACTGCATTGTAAAAATAATTCCTGCTCCTTTCCATGCCAAAACCCCAGGAACATTAACATTTTCTATCCAGTCTTTCAGTTATGCAATACTGTGAAAAAGCTGTTGCCTTTATAGCTGTTCAAGGACTTCTGGTTTGATCTTAGACACATTGAACATTGACTTGTTGCCTTAGGAAGACTGGGTTTTTCCTATCAACTTCTGGTGCACCAAAGGCATCAGTATTTTAACATACCTGCCCAACTGTTTTGTTCAACATGGAGGGTCAAGTCAGAGCCTGAGCATGGTATCTCCTATGACAAGAAGTCAAACTGCAAGGTCCTGAATCACTATCAATCAACAATGACAGCATTAATGTACATAGCTGAGCCTCTGAAGAAAATACAAACAGCATTTTTTGAATTTTGCAAGTTGTAAGACCTAAATTCTAAAACCCTGTATTTTCCTCATTGTCACTTATTTTAAAACTGATAGATGTAAGAAGACAGGCAGAGGGCAAACTGTACATATAACATCTAATCATTCATCTCAAATAAATATCATAGATCCTAACTTATCAGAATAAATACTTAAGAATTAAATGAGTAGTCAAGACACAACCAAAAAAGTTGCAAGTATGACTATATTATATATACAGTTTTACTTTAAGATTAAAGTAGGACAAATCAATTAATCAATCAAAATCGTAAGAGAAAGGAACTTCAGGTTCTATAATTCAGTGAGTTTCAAAAATAGAACTTAATTGAATGAAATTGTGCTCTGATCCATATGGTTCCATGGACAAATGCAATTACTGCCCCTTGTAAACAAGTTAATTGATGCGAGAGAATATAGTTCAGAATACCTTATATGTGAACAACATTTCACAAAAAGCACACAGACTTGGGGTTGTGCTATGATCAATAGTAATCGATACAGTCCCATTGAAACGGATAAAACTATGCTGCTCTGTTGGTGTATCAGCTGAGAGTCTGGCTCAGTTTTCCTTAAAATAAGAAAAATGTGTCCTCCCACCTAGCAAAGTAAATTAGCTATTCAGGCTCTCAAAAAAAATTCTCATTATCACAAAAGTAAAAATACTTTTTCAGACAAGGTAATCAAAAATCTCAGAGCAACCCTAAAATCCCAACTCCATCAGTGATTGCTCAGTCATTAAGCAGAACCCTCTCAGGAAAGAAGCATTCAAAATGGTAGCTGTTACATTGCCAATAAAATGACAAATTCTAGTAATTCTTGAGTTTTGTCAGCAGACTCATAAATTAGGATGGCACAAGACCTTGTGATTGACCAGTCAGACATTTTTGTGAAAAAAAAGTCATGGGATTGCCATTAATTCATTTGTTCTTGAACTGCAGGGCTAGAGTAGAAAAAATACACAATTCTGAAGATGTTTTAATCTGCTTATTATGTATTTTATCTTGTATCTGTCTACTTTTTAAACCCGAGACATATGCATTCAGTCAGGCTCTCATCTGATGTCACCTTTCCTGTTGTATCAGCCAAATTTGCAGTCTTACAAAAAAATCCCGAAATTCTTTCATCAAGCTGTGTTTTTCACAGGACTTTAATTATTGCTATTAATTATAAAACTCAATAAATCAGTCTCCTCAAAGATTAAAAAGAGTTTCAAGTTTTTTAAGTTCCTGTTTCTTGTTAAAAATTATATTTTTTTTCACCTTCAATATGATACATTTAGTTTTAATTTCTTGCCCCTTAGAAACGTTGGCTTTCTCCAAAATATGATTTGTCCAAATGTTACACCCCCACAACAGGTGGGTGGAAAGGCTAAAATTTTCTGTTTACAAACTGTCTTTGAATAGACCATACAATTTTCAAAATGTGCTTGGCATTTGTTGAATGCAATATATACACATCACAAAATGAGAAAAACTTTTCAAGATTTCATGGAATTTCTTTCAAATGAATTATTCATCAATTTTCTTTTTCCTTGTAAGGTCTGATCCAAAATATGCTGAAGTCACTAGAAAGGAACTGACTTCCCTGAGCTTTGCATCAGGCTGTATTTATTCAGCATATAGAGATGGCTAAATAATTCACAAGTATATTCAGTGAACTATTCATTTGTTAAATTCTATGTTTTTACACCTAAACTATTTTAGAAATAATATTGCCCATCATTCTTTCAGCTCTAAATCATGCTGACTTGTAAACAAAACAGAAGATTAAAGAAGCATTGGACAAAAATTACTTTTTTTTTTGTTCTCTGGATAGATGTGATCTCATGCTTGCTAAAATAAGGTAGGGGAGAAGAGCAATGTTTCTTGTGTTTGCTGCCATGAAATACATCCCACTGAGGACTTTCTTGCCATTTCCTAATTGTGCTGAGTAACAGAGCGGCCAGTTTGTGGGAACTGCTGCTTAGACATAATTTCAGGGGCTCAGGCACTACCCATTTGGAAAGACAACATTTCTGGCAGCCAGAGACAGCTCCCTACCCCAGGCAGAAGGGCTATCCTTGCCTTTACAAGGATAGCCAGGAGAGCTGCGATGTAGACAAACACATACAGGACCCACTCCAAGCTCTCAGCACCTTTCTTGTTCTCATCTTGTGAAAGGGTTTTCCTGATGTCCTACTGCAACACTAGAGCAGGCTGAAAAGGGAGCAAGCCCATTGTGAGCTACTGTGCACTCCCAAGCTTTTGAAAAGAAACAGTTTCCCACACACAAAACTGTCTGGCTGGGATTCTGCTATTTATATGTGCAATGGTCCACTGCATAGGACCAAGGGCTTTTAACTGTTGCTTTGAAGAGCATCTATTCATGTGAAGCCTCACAGAAGCAAACTGACATGTGATACAATTCCTTACAGATATTGCAATTCTCCCTCCTGTATACCCTGCCAAAATATTTGCAACCAAGTGCATTTGACTGAAAACTTGGCTTAGGACTTCCATCAATTATGTTCAACTCGCTGAATAGGTAGACTAGTCAGGGAAAAAAGCACAATATATATGGGCAAATCAGTGAGCCAATCATTGGCAGATGCCTTGCCTCAGAATTAAAGTATTTTGACCTTTCATGGATCTGGTTTAAGGAAAAGTTTTAAATTTTAAATTAAAAGTTTTAATTTAAGGAAGCTTAATAACAATGCTTCACTTGTTAAGATATCACAATCAACACAGCACATGTGAAAGGCTATCTCACAAATGGAGATGCTCTCAGCACAGTAAAACGACAAGCTTTTAATAAATGAAAGAATATATGGCCACTGCAAATAAAGGCAAAGGAAATGTGTACTTTCGCATGAGAGTGCATAGGTAAAGTGAACATTAGGGTGTTCCTCTAATACTGTAAAGAAAAATCAGATCGTCAGGCAGCAGGGCTGCAAGGAAAGGTCTGGAAGAGACACTCACTCTTCATCTTTAAGCATCCCGGATCTGCCTGGCCTCTTCCTGCCTCAAAGACAGACATGTTCTGAGGGAAACTGGCAGGGAAGATTACTTCACCAGACCTTTGGATCTGACAATGTTACAAGTGGGCAAATACTACCCAATATCAGTGTTTGTTCAAGATAAAATCCTTTCCACTGCTTAAACACACGTGTTTCCCAACAGGTAATTAAATGCTTTCTCTCATACTAGATTTGCTCCATTCACAGCCAAAGTGCACATTGATGGTTGCAAAGTGCTTGTGACAAAACCACAGCTCTGCTGTTATTTGTTAGTATTCCTGCATTTGCAGATTGATGTTTGCTCTTAGCGCTGTTCAGCTCATGCCGTAGCAATGTTTTACTCAGTGCTGTAGTAGTAACACTGCTGTTACAGCCATGATCTAAGCTTCAACTTAATGAAAGCAAGATTGTAGAAAGGAGTCATATTTTATATCAAAGCAGTTAAAACAGCTGGGAAAATCAGAAACCTGATAATGGGACTGTATGGTCCAATGCTTTCCCACTTTTCCCATTTTCCATTCCTCTAATGAAAAATATTCTCTCTGCCTTCAAATCTCACTTCTCTTATACTTACTCTTTTATCACTTTCCCATAAACCACTTCTTCCACTCTCTGGATGAACTAAACTCTTTGCCTCTGCGTGACTGAAAGCCTGTCATGGCCATCTAGTGACAATGTAGAAATGGCAAGTACAAATGCAGCCCAGGACATTGCATAGACTGTTGCACATTCATATCAAAATAGTTCCAAACTGAACATTGCATTCTCTTGACTTTGTTTTAGTCTTTCTGGAACCTGATAGAAAATTTTCTTTTAACAAATATTAAGCAGCTTGTTAAGAAATACTAATCAGCTTGTTTTAATCATATCACTGACAATATGTGCACACTGCCTTTTAAATGAAGGAAGCTCACCTTTAACTGGTCTACATTCAATAATTAAAACAAAATCTTATTATACCAAAATATTTTACAAAGCAAAGGTCATAGTAACTAGAGGCTGCTCTAGTTCATGTAAAAATAGCTTGAAACAACAAAATAAACCGTACGATATTGCTCTGCAGACAGGCTTTCAAAGGTACTTCACTGTATACTAGTGGATTTTTACAAACTCAGCCATTCTCCTTTTCAGAGAGAGTGTTTCAGGAGATTTTCAGATCATGTTGGATAGAAACTGAAGTGCAGCTATATTAATGCTTTGGCAATTCTGAAAGCCAAATAATCTTTCCTCAATTCCTTTTCTTTTTATTGCTATTTCTTTTGAAATATTCACCTGCTATTTTTTATCTGGTGTTCTACACCAATACAGGATGGTTAAGATTCTCCGTCACATAAAAGAACTTTTATAACACTTCCATGACTCAATGGATGTAAACATCCTTTTGAAAGAGGCCTCCTTGGCTGGTTTAAATCTCTGTAAAGCAAGATATGAGCTCCATTCTAACTGCAGTACAAAAGGAAATTTGGATGTGACTGAAATCATCTGACTATGGATGCCAGAACAGTTTTGTTATATAATGCATGTGAGCACAGCTGCTTTCTTATCACAGGACCCGAGATGAATACATCACACATCGAAGGGCAGAGTTACCTTCCCTTCTGAGTTCGAATAGATCCCCCCCTCGATGGGTTACTTTCCACGGGCCAATACAAAATGAAACTGTCCAGTATACAAGATATAAGAAATTGATATCATACGATCTTCACTTTCATCCCTCACCTCCATCACTTTCTGAATGCTATTTTCCAGAGGCAGTAGGAAGGAGATCCACTCTGTTCCTTGATGTACCTTTTTGTGGAATAACAGAAATAATTTCTGCATAGGCTAACAGGGTGCAGCCAGTCAGATGCCCGATTTGGAAAATCTTGGGGTGTGATTTGCCATGTAGGCATGTGCAATGAGTCTGTGTAAAGCCTTCACTCACAAACAGTGAGAAAGCCATTTCTAATTTACCCTTGACCTGGGAGGACTGTACTGTTCAGTGAGCTCTGCCACTATGATGATTTCAAGACCTACATGGTATCTATAAGGTTCACACCACTCCCTGACATGTGAACAGAGCTCAAACACATGAAAATTTCACTATTACTATGTACACAGGACATACAGAGCTTGACCACCATCTACCTTCTAAGAGAGGATGCAATGTAAAATATCTAACCAGCAGAACCCATATTTCAAGCAAGGTTTTCCTAACTTTCAACATCTGATCAGTCTAATCCAGTTGGGCTTCACAGGTTTCCATGTACAAACTATTTCAATATTTCACTGATTCAGAATATATGTGAAAAGGGAGGGATATTCCACTAACCAAGTTTTTATCATTTGATATGGAAAATACAGTACAACAAATACCACTTTAAAATAAGTTTTTCAATAATTCTCACAAACTTTTCTGCTTTCTGTACGTAGGATTCATCACATCACATGATGACCACCTTTCACACAAGATCTTGAATATTTTGGGGGTGAGCACAAAAGATCTTTGTGTCAAAAGCTGTGAGAGTAAATGGCAACGCAACTCCTTCAGCCTCCAGGATGCTCAGAAAACTGAAAAGAGTACAGAAAATCGGCTATTTCTAGCACAAAGCAGATGTTAGTACTGAACTAAAACTAATGTACTTGGCTGAAGGCTGGACAACACATAGCGACAGCGAGGAGAGAAAAAGAAAGGCTTATTTCAAAGACAGTCTCTATTGTCAGAAATCCAGAGGCTTCCTTCAGACATGGGGAAATTTGTGAGAGCAAAGGTGGGTCAGTGATGTATGAAAGAAAAAGTGTTTGGCAGGGGCTTCATTTCTATTCTCATGCAAGGCTATGACCTCCTAGAAATAGGGTTTTTTCCTTACAAAGTGACTTTCTGCTAAAATTGTACACAAAATTCTCCCTTTGTGATCCTAGCATAAAAATACAAAGACCCGCTCAGATTTACATACATTAGAGGAAATCAGGCTGCTTTGCCCCTTCAGGTGTAATAGCATCCATATAACTAAACCATTCTTCCCAATCTGTTACCAACAAAAGGATTACTTATAGTTCAATTCTTTGATTTTAACTTGTCTAGAACAATTTCATTTCTATGTTCCATAAAGGTGAGAATAGAAGATATATTAGATACAGGAAACTGATGAAAAGATCTCCAGAATGGGTTTTTCCATACCGAATGTTGCCCTCTAGTCTGGTTTCTGGCAAGTTGTAATAATGTAACCTGACTCTCAACTATCCTGACCTGTGGCTATTGTCACATACTTTCCCAAATCATTCACAAGATGTTGAATGAACTCGGCATAACTTATTTTTGTTATGCAAACATGTGAAGAATACAACTCAATATCATGGACTGGATGGCCCAGAATAACTCTGCAGAAATGAATCAGTATTCAGGAAAAACTTTCAAGCTTGCAAAGAATTGACATTTTCCTGGAAAGCAACTGTTAATCTCTGACTAATCCATTTCCCTCTTTTCTTCTCCCTTCTTTTTTCTTTTTTTTTTCTTTTAAGTCTATACATACAGGTTTTGAAGCTCTGAATGTTCCTGGGCACTGAAAAGAATGTGAGGTAGAGGCTGTAACAAATGTCTGAGCAAGCGGGAACTCAGTCTGGACAACACACTCTATGTGATATTTTGGGAACATTTTGGGGAAAAGTAGCAATCCAAGGGCCTGGAGCCAGACAATTCCTTTTTGCCCAGTCACTCTGTATTTCCAGGGCACCCATTAGGTGTCCTGGAAAGATTGAAACTTGGCCATTAAAGTGAGCTGCTTCTGCAAGCACAGTTCTTGTGCAGGTTGGATGAGCCACACTGCTCACAGGCTTTGAGTCCCAAGTGTTTCTGGCCCGAACTAGTGAGAGCAGCTCTGGGGACTTCAGGAATTATGTCCCTGCCACAAGCCTGGCAGGAGGAAAGATCCCCTCTCTTCTCCTTCCATTCCAGCTGGAAACCTTCCTAATGCCACATCCAGATGTACTTATAGTGAAATGAAACTAGGTGAAAGCGGACACTCAGTGTAAATAAATATTAAGAAGTTGCTTTAGCAGAAGAAGTCTAAACCAGCCAATGCTTCCCCACCATCTTAACAATTGTAGTTGACTACCCAAAAGAGTGAAAATATACATCATCCCCATCCAGAACTCACATAGCATTTACTGCTACAAAGGTAAACATCAGTGAATGTGACAGAGAAAGCTCAAACTTGTGAAAACACTCTGACATTATATACTCCTTGCTTTGTTTCAGGCTACTTCACACTATTCCAGTCTCCTGTGTGAAATAGCTAGTCAATCCCCATACTCTAGGTACACATCATAGGAATGCCATGGAACGAACTTAAGAAACTTTGCTGTAAAGCTTAACATAGTATCACCTGAGTATGCTATGGGATCACAGATACCCCATAGGAAGACATGCAAAATCCTATTGTGTTGGAAACAGCATCTCACTTTGTAACAAGGAGGTCAGCAGA
The DNA here is from genome assembly GCF_000687285.1 of Phaethon lepturus. Lineage (NCBI taxonomy): Eukaryota > Metazoa > Chordata > Aves > Phaethontiformes > Phaethontidae > Phaethon > Phaethon lepturus. The sequence goes on along the minus strand of NW_010549208.1, from coordinate 79,143 downwards.
CTGAGAACTGAGGTACTCCAGTCTGTTTGCCATGGAGGTAACCTTGGACAAACTTTTTTCCCCCCTCTCTTTATCTCAATGTATGTGTTCCTGACCAAGTTAAACAAGACCAGCATCACAGAGAGGAAGCAAGAATTACTAAGATTTGCAGTGTGCCTTGAAATAGTCAAAAAACACCACTATTCTAGTCCTGACTACCAATACCCATCATGAGAAAATTACCATATATTACTACATAAAGCCATAGAGTTGCTAAAGACAACATGTAATGTAATAGATGAGCATGAATGTTAACTACCTGAGCTAGCAAGAGAAACTTTTCTCACTGACATAGCCTCCAGCATGTTTGGATGCCTTACTTTGTTTTCTCCAGAGCAATGGTGACATTTTAAATCATCTCTGTGCTATAAATGGAATACTGTGATCTGATAACATTTGCTACCTGGAAGACCTGGTGCCTGAGCCATTAACTTTCTTGGATGACACTGCCACATCTATTACAAAACGATGTAACGTGCTGCTAATTTATGAGGCTATTCTAGTGTTGATATTTTAAACTGCTTGAGTGTGAATAGCAAAGGCTGGCTGGTATTTGAAATCTCTTTGGCAATATTAGCTCACTGCGGATGATATTTGAAATCATTCCGGCACTCGGGGCATTGGAGACAGACAGAACAGTACTGGCCACTGCAGGAGCTGAGATAATATTTCCCAAGGCCAATACTTTACTTCTAGTGATAGGAGAGGAGAGCATGTGAACAAGAACTTAACAGGGCTGCTGGTTCTCAGATTAGCGCTTTGAACAGTGTTCCTGTAGAAAATGAAACCATTGACTTCAGATTTATCTTCTAACAATAGGTGGGGAGGAAGCAAAACTTACTTCTGCGAGAAAGGCAGAGATGGACAGTAAAAGGTGGTTATCACTTTATAAAGTAGAAAATGAATCCGAGTTCTGTGAGTCCTATTGTAAGCCTTTAGGGGACCATTATTGCCATCTCATGTGACTTCGAGCATAATACAAGCCACAAAATTGTACCCACTCAGCCTACTTTGAGCCCAATAACCTTCCCTCAAAGTAGGCCGTGTCTTTTGGAAACATTTACATGCTCTGTTCTAGAAATACATGCTGGCTATGGTTTCTCCGATTGCTACGTCACGTTACTATATTGTTTCAGTATTCAAATTGTTGCCATATTTCTGGTTTCACCATTTACCTTCTTGATGCTAATCAATCTATGTCTTGTGATAACTTAGAGAAAATCAAAACCCCTATTCTTATTTAACAGAAAACTGAGATAACGCCTTAAAAAATAAATATCAGGAAGTATGGCTGGTGCTAAGGAATTAACCTTGCATTACGGAAACTGTCCTTCCCAGAGACACCATGCATACTACCACTTCAGTGTCCAGTAGAAAGCCACACAAATTCTAGTAAGCTGATTTTACAGCTATGGTTATTAAATTATTAAAATCTAAACAAGATGCATGTAAGGTTGTCAAAACACTCAAGGAGAAATTTTTTTTCAAGTTCAATTATGTAACTGCATGTCATCCATGTAGGCTGACAATCAATAAACATGAGAAAAAGAAATCAAAAAGTCTCTTGGGTAACACCTCATTACCCCAGTGCTCACCCCTTTGGCTGGGGGGAAGAACAGTCCTCTCCTAACTAATCCCAATTCTCTTCTTTCAAAATATAGAATGTAAATGAGCTTGGCTGCAGATAATGATGTTTCCTTTATTAGTAACACCCTGAATAGCTTCAAACCCTGGCTGGGAATTTAACTTCTGGGGACTTGGCTTGGCAGGATCTCCTTTCAGTAGACCCTGCTCAGCAGAGAGTGTGAAATAGCTTCAGAGTTCTCTCCAGGGGCACTGATAGGCCTGCATGCTTCATCACAGGCTATTACACACTCCAATTCACAAAGTTGAAAATCTGTGGGCAATATATATAACTTCAAAACATCCATGAAGCTCTCGATCTGTCTGGAATTATTACCCTGTACTTCTGAATGCATTTGCTGACAGAAAATAAGGATTTGGTAAGAAATCCTTTTCTTCTGTGTTGTTTCTATGGCTGCCCAGGGATGCCCAGAGAAGAGGCTGAACCAGAAGCTTTCAGTTTCATTTTTAAGACACAATTTTATGGTGTAAGTTAACTGACCAGCTTCACTTGCACTGGAAGTAACCTCCTCAGACAGACCAGAGCAAGATACCCAGGTAGGAGAAGATCCTTTTATGCTTCACAAAAATGGCCTCATTTATAATGGCCAAGACTTGTATAGTCTGTTAGGGTGAATAAACCACAGGTCCTTCACTCAGTTACCTAATTACTGCTGGTTTGTGTATCTTCTAAGCACCGGAGGCCTAAATACCTTGGCACTCCTTTCAATGGAGAGAAAAGGCATTGTCACATGGGATACAGCCTCCCTAGAGCTGCTTATCATTCTGCGTTGACCATACCAGGAAACAGACTCTTTGCCCAGGACATCAGGGAAACTGTTAAAGTTACATGGGATAAATCTGGGCCTAGGTTTTCCAAAGTGGCTGAGACCCACAGGAAGATAATGTTTCAGGGGTCATGTAGTCTTGAATAGGACTTAACAGCATGTTTACATCCAATTTTTTTCAGTAACAATGGTGTCTTCAACAGGAATTGAAATGTCATTTAGATATGGATTTTGATGAAAGTGCATTTTTATAAACTATAAACATTTGAATAATGGTTTTAAATATATTTAAATATAACATTTTTCTATTTTAAAAATAATTTTAAAATAGAAGGTTGAACATCATATTCAAATCATCCCGAATTTATTTCTTCTCACCGTATCTTCTTTGGGGGGAAAAAAAAACAAAATCAAAAAACCCCAAACGAAACCCAAGCCCTGAACACAAAGTTTCCAACTGTGGAATTTCCTAAACGCCAGACAAGGAAGTCCTGCCAAAATCTTCACTGCTCCTCTTGAAAATATACAGTTCATGCAGTTCAATAGATTTCCCTCAATTTGATCAGATGACATTGTCATCTAATTAATTCTAGTACAATTTTGTGTGCCTGCAACAGAGAATTGGCTGAAGATTGAGGCTTCCTTTAGTTAATTATAATATAAAGACAACCCAGTTTATTATAATGTTCCTTAGGGTAATAAATCTACAGTGACCTTAACCATGACTTTTCTGTCACTTCAAAAACATAATCTCCATTCTTGGTTAGCCAAGTGATTTAGTGTGTTCTTCAACTGCCCAGCAACAGATTGTTTCATTTATGCCTTCCATTTATTCTTCCAACATCGCTGATCTAGGCAATAAAGAATCAGGTTCACAGCTATTATCTCTGGTTAATCCGTCATAATTGTCTACATCTTAAATTAGGGATATTATGCTGAACTGCATTTAATACAGTAGCTTCATTGTGTGCATCAGACAAGTTAAAAAAAAATGACCTTGGCTGACATACAAGCCACTTTTGATTCCAATTCACTAAAAATACCTCATTTAGAAGCACCAGGTAGATGCAGACAATGGTCCTTGTCCTTCTGTGTTACAGAAGGTTTCCACAATACTTTGAAAATACTTGTAAAAAAATGTACCCCCTCACAATAGGAAGAATACTAGAAATGACAGAAGTTGCCATCAGAGGATGAGTTTGCATACAGACCCTGGTATTCTGTTTTGTCCTTCATTACTCACCTAAATTATGTTCTGCTCTACTTGACCAATGTTCATTGCTGAACTCTGTTTTCTTCTGAAGGATGCTTTTCTTGGGCCTTGTTTTCACAGATAGATTGAAGAAATGAAACTCTAACAAAAAAAGAAGGCAAGCATGTTGGTAGGTTTAGTTCAAAGCTAAAGATATCAAAGTCTTTTATTCCCACGTCATTGCTTTACAGTCACAGATGACATCAGAAACACTGAACAGTGATGTTACAGACTCACAGAATGACTGAGGTTGGAAGAAACCTCTGGAGGTCATCTTGTCCAACCCTTCTGAGGGTCACCTACAGCAGGAGTGTGTCCAGGCAGGTTTTAGATGTCTCCAAGGAGGGAGACTCCACAACCTCTCTTGGCAACCTGTGCCACTGCTCAGTCACCTTCACAGTAGAAAAGCGTTTCCTGTTGTTCAGAGGGAACCTCCTGTGTTTCAGTTTGTGCCCATTGTCTCTTGTCCTGTCACTGAACACCAATGAAAAGAGTCTTGCTCCGTCTTCTTTACATCCTCCCTTCAGATATTTGTACATGTTGATGAGATCCCCCCTGAGCCTTCTCCAGGCTGGGCAGTCCCAGCTCTCTCAGGCTTTACATATCAGGTGCTCCAGTCCCTTAATCATCTCAGAGATCCTTTGCTGGCCCCTCCAGTAGCTGTCTATCTCTCAATGCTGAAATAATGATTCTTTTTTTTTTTTTTTTCCTGGCAATTGGAGAACACAAGCAGAAGAGGCAACTATGATACCAAGAGCAAAAAGATGTAAAAATTTTTTAAAATAGACAAGAGATACACACCAAGTTGAAGCAAAGATGTCAGGTGAGACCATGATATTTTGTTCTACATTATCAGGAAACTTAACAGCACACAAAACATTTTGCTTTAAGAATGTCCTCCAGCGCCTGCTATGGAGTGACTATTGGAAGGTGACATTTTCCTTTTCTTGTGACTGGTTATGTGCCCTGGGAAATGTAAAAATATCACCAAGGTATGCATAAGAGAGGAGTTAATTAGTTTAACTTCCTGATGGGAATACATTAACAGTGTAATAAGATGCCCAAACACTCTCTTTATGATTGTCCCTGCCAAAATAGTTGTTGGAAAGCTTTTTTGTAATACAAAAAAGTTTTATCCTCCATATGGAGATCCAGATGCTGACTATGATCTTTGTGTGGCAGAGGTCACTGCAAACACTCAGCCTCTACATCTCAGTAAGCTGCACCTCTGAGTGTGTTACTGGAAGGATCCTTTGTCAGGATCAATTACCTACAAGACAAATTTCTCCTAAATTCCTCTATGAAGCCAAAGGGAATAATTTCCCTGTATCGATACACACTGCTTTGAGAGGAAGCAAATACTGGGGGGGAGGGATAGTGTTTATTGCTACTCAGTGCTTTTGGTTTTTAATTTTTTTGTGGCCAAGTTCAAATGCAATTTGTCATGCACTCATTGCCTAAAATGGACAACATAATTAATCATCTATCCTTATGTACTTGTGACTTAAAATTACTTTAAGTAACTTAAGTTACTTTAAGTAACACTCTTACCCTAGCTCTCCCCTTGATTAATCCTGAACCATGTAAGCATGAATTTTATTACTGTCTATCTCCTTCTGTCAGCTGGAATGTCACTTTGGAATTTAATCTAATGAAAAAAAGCATAGTATGTTGATCTCCCCACTGTTCAAAAATGTGATCTATTTTCCTTCTGAAATACTTTTTAAAATAGGTTTTTCAGGTAGGTGGGATGACCAGTATGATATTTCCTTCTGAGTAGTTTTCTAAGATTATACATAAAATACCTCCTGCTTAAATACTGAATATGAGGGATGTAGAATTATGCTCTCTACAATAAAACCTTAAATCAACTTCCAGTTTCTTTATACCTGTCTAGACAAGAAAAATCTTCTTGAAAACCCCCACTAACCTACGATCATCATTTAAGAGGACACTGTCTCCTAGGCTATTTATACTTTATCTGTATCTGATAGAAATCTGTGGGTAGGACACACAGTCTAGTTCCTATTTCCCTGCTTTATAAAGCTGAACAACTACATTTAGCTGATTCTTTCTCTCAAAGAAATGCATTATATACACAGTAAAGAAACTAAGACTTTGAGCAGCATGGGCAGCAGTGTGTTCATTTATCTTTCCAGGTTTACAAATAAGAAGTACTGTAAAACATTCTTTTTTAAGGTTACAAAGGAATGGTGGCAAATTTCCAATTATTTCAGGAGATCAAGCAGCTCTTTTCCATGCAGAGTTTTTCACGTTTTCGTAATGTTGTCTTGGCTGATTCAGACACCTCATTAGTAATTGCTTGCATTAAACAATTATTAAAACTTTGGAAGATATCAAGACAAATGCCTGCAAAAATAAAAAAATAAAAATAAAATAAAATGTAATAAAAAGCCTCCTGTCACTGCACATCGCCAAGTCCCCATATTATTTTGCTGATTCATTTATAAGATTATATATTAAACAGCCATCTTTTTGAAAGGCCTTTCTTGTGCAAAATAAATTGACACATAAATTGTTCTCATTTTGCAGCTTTTCTAAGAGATTAAATCCTGTGGCCAAAAAAGCAAACATTAAAAAAGACAAAAGAAAAGAAAAAGAACAACAAAAATACCCAGTGTGGGGAAGAAAGATTCCCTGCTTTCCAACATCCACCAGCCACAGAAGACGTGCCTAGGAACCAGGATCTTCAAGCAGACCCACATCTCATTGTGAGAAAAGATTTTTTCAAAGTGAGCAGGTCCATTTTAGTGACCACCATATTGAGTTATCAGCAGTTTAGACAAACCTAGCAGTACTTTTTTGCCATAAACAGTAACAACATTGTCATGGGCTCCTTTGAAAAATCTTTCCCCTAGCTGTTTCACAAGGAAGGAAGCTCTAAGATGAAATTCTGGTCATCTGGCCACTGTTTGGCTATACTAGAAAATGATACCTGGTGCCATAACTGAAGGGAAAAACCTCAACAGCAGTTTGTGTTTTCTGTTCTGCAGTTACATCACCTATACAGCTGCTTGTACTAAGAAAGTTGTCAGAATAATGGTACTGCTGCATCAGTGCAGCTCATTTCCCTGCTGATCCAAGAATACAGTGGTACGTTATATTAAGTCCTCTGTGCTTGCACTAGCGGGATCTTACCACTTTCATAGCACTGTTATAGCTTACATACTACAACCATGCCCTGGATAACCATCTTCTAGAATGAAAACTGCTTGATTTGGAATAATTAAAGTACTTCTACGTATTATTTATTTTTAATGAAAGAGTTAAAGTCATTGAAGTCCTTCAAGAACTTCAAGTATTTTCTATTTATCCAATAGGTTTCAATTACTTTAACTTGCCAGAATGACATTCGCATTACTCCCAGACTGCCTGGTTCTAATAACTAGGTAAGCTGTCAAACTGCATACTGTGTATCTCCTACCACTGTTGTTCTTCCCAAACACTACTTTATACTAAGACATTGATATAATCAACATCTTTTCAAATCAATTCATGTCTTGCTCAGGTAGACAAACATATTAATCTATAAAATGATGTACTTTAATATGAAGCCTTTATCCGTTCTTATTGGTTATTAACCAACTACATGTTACCAATGCTTTTTCATCCTGCAAAAATTTTAAATGACAAACAGTAGTTGTTGTGAAAGCCAACTTAACCATCTAGCACCATCTTGAGGTTCAACTGATCTTGACATTCTAAAATAAATTGACATAGCTTGATCATAAGCTCACAGGAAGCTCTAAAGTAATGCAGATACCCATTTTTTACTGAAAAACCGAAAGCGCAATTCATCAGTTATAAGACAAACATCCTATAGATTTGTTTTCTTTGCTTCCTTGCATCAACTTTAAGACATTTCTGTTAATTCTGCTGGCAATTAAGCTTAAACTTGTATTCTAAAGGAAAAGTGGGGTACTACACATTGTTATTTTGTAACTGCGCTGGGCACTGTACTCAGAAGTGAGCTAAGGGACGTTCTAAGATTTAGACCTTTGTACAGAAGTTCTCCCACAAGTATTTTCCATTTGCGTCGGGATTAATTCTAAAGTTTTCTTCTGCACAAAACCACACATTTACAGAATATGCCTTATTCTAAATTATACTAGGCCACCCAGACACAACCATCTTTTGAAACTAATTTATTTCTAACTAAAAATATCTGGGCATTACTGGATATGATATTTTGAAGTTTTGAAACATAATGAAAATGTCAGGTAAAGCTATTGAGTTACAAGGTTTTTCACTGCTCATCCTATGTTTGAAGCTTATCGTGACACTGGAACATATTTCAGATTATAAGCATGGTACAATTACAGCTTGGAATGAAAAGGAGATGAAGGCTGGGATCTTTTCAAGGAAGCTAGGCAGCAGTAAGGAAACTGTGCTGAGTTTCTCCTCCAACTTGGAGACTTTATAAAAAAATATGTATGAGCCATTTGCAAGCATGGTAATGAGGGGCTGAGTTATACGTTGGTTGTATGCTTATTTGAAACAAATCTGATCACGAGTTCTGTGCTACTGAGCTGAACTACCTGATGAAACTCATGGGTCTGTCATGAGAATTTGAGTAAACACAGCCCCAGTTTTATGAGCACCTCACATGGCAATATTCACTCAAATAGTCCTTGCTGTGTCCAGGATGTTGTGTTGATTATCATGTTTAAAGACTCAGTATTTAGAAATGGTATCACTTTCAAGAGCCGATATTTTCATTCAGTTGAGAATTCTAGAAAGATATAGAATCTAAACCAGTTTACCTTTAATAAGAAAATGGGAACATTTAGAACTCAGAAGAGTATAAAAATATATGATATCCATAACACTAGGTATCAGCACTTTGTGCACATTGTTATTTCTGCCTCAAAACCTGCCTGCAAATGCAGAGTGGAGGAAAAACTAATTGATTTAAAATTCACCTACCCTTCTTAAAGGGTCCATGTGATGTTCAGTTCTATAGGGGGATGACATTTCATTGTACATGGAACGATCTAATCACATGTGAATCTATCTGTGTATTCCCAACACAACACATCAAGCTTCTAAAATTAATTGCTGTACTTTCATTTTCTACTTCATGGCTCTGTGAAAGTGCCTTTCATCTTGTGGTGACTCTTAGAACTGGAGGGTTGATCTTGCAGTGATTAGGCTTATAGGTGTCAGTACAGTTTAACATGAATTGTATCTGGACTTTTTCCATAGCATAGATAATTGCTTTTTGAAAATCAATTACAGCCATTGTCAACGTCAGGGAATTGATTTTAAAGTCAATGTTGATAGTAGCGACTGTACACCAGAAAGACAAATGCAAAGCAAATGCAAAACAAAATATGAAATAATCAATAATAGATATGGATAGCCAGGAGATGGCCCTTTCTGGGGACTCTAGTCCCTGAAGACAGGGTACATATTTTCCCGGGAGAGCAGACAAGGCAGGCAAGGGAAGCAGAAAAAAGAAAGTCTAACTCCTCCCCAGCCAGAGCTTTCAGAAGTTCCACCAGGATTTGTGTCAATGCTTTGAGAAAACTGAGCAGGGTATCACTGTCTCTTAGATCACCGCAAGAGATGCAACCCATAGGGCCAGCAACGAAGCCTTCCAAAGAAAGTAAGACTCTTACTTCATATCTGGAAACTTACTGTGAAAGTGACCAAGACACTACTCATGTGAATAGGAAAATCTACTTCTTGGTTAGCCATAATCCCAGGACAGAGCCCCAAAAAATGCAGTTAAACAACTATATCTGTGACTTCTTTAACTTAGGTGAGACAGCAAGAGGAATCGATTGGCACTGAAAGTTCCCCTGTTGATAGGTTTTGTCAAAATATCTGCAGCAACACTTCAAACTTTCAAGTGACAGCATTAGGGGAAATTCCATACATGAAAGCCTCTTCCCAAAGCAGCTGTTCAAAACATCGTGTAAATAACAAGCAAAGGTATGAAAAGACTGGCACATTCAGAGACTGTAATTGCCTTTCCTGTTAATTCATGCTACACTCATAGAAGGAATAAAACAGGAATGCGGGGCAATACTTTAGACAGTGGCCGGTCTAAAACTCTAGATTGAAAATGTGCATCTGGATCTACACTTAGTCCATCCTGCAATTTATGTCTTGAAAGATAGCACTGTATAGAAACTAGATCTATTTCTAGCTCTGCCCTCATCTTTTAACCCCCACACACCTCCTGGCTTCCTCCCTCCCTTTTCTGCCACATCCCTTTTCTGCTGTGTATTTTTCAGAGCAGCAGCTGTGTTTGTGTGCTCCACTGGGGAATGGGACCTGGACTCCCAAATCACATAGATACTTTGACTATTTCATCATGAAAACCCAAATCTCGAGACTGGAGGAATCTTCACATTTTTCTAAGGTCTGTCTGTGTCTCTTCATCCCATCGATGATTTATAAATTAAGGATGAAGGACCTCGGGAGAGACCAAGCATGTATATTTTAAGACTAGCCCAAATTACAGTGTTACTATGATTTACTTGACATTTGTTACCTAATGACATTTCTTGGTTATGTCCATGCCAATCTAATTCTTTCCTAATTGATCAATTTAGGCATTGAAAATGAAAATTACTTTCCCTGTTCCAATTGCTCTTGTTCCATCATTGTACTTGACATCCAGAATACTGGCTGAGTATTTTAATTCCAAACAACTCCTAATCAGTGCTGTTTTCTTTTATAAAGAAAACTGTTCTTAAAGCAACAAACTGTTGTGTGAGACAACAGAAGCTTGGAGCTCTCTGGTCAGCACAGTAAAATGCTATTTAGCCTTTAATGAGATAATTGATTTGATGCATATTATGTTTGCTAAAAGGCAAATGCACTCTTTAACATTGCAGTTTGTCTCTGAACAGGTCACTTCATTTTGCTGAAAGCTTTAGGCCACCTATTTTTAGCAAAACAAAAGAAAACATGTAGGTCAGATCAAGTGCAGAAGCAAAAGGGCAGTCATTCAAAGGCAGCTACAAGAGTCAGTTGTGACTAGAACTTGCAACCTGATTTAAAGGCTGATGGAGCACTAACTGAGCTCTATAATTAATAATTTCTCGTTGGAGGTGGCGTTGATTGGTGGTACTGAGTCAGTTACACCTGCACCATGGCAGGCTAGTTTGCAGAAGGCCAGGAGCATACTCTGATGCAGAGGCACTAGATGAGGAAGTTGTTATTCCAGGATTTTTTCCCTTCACTTTTTTTCTGATAGTCAGTGGTTGGCCACAACTAGATCTGAGACACCAAGTGGGATGAACACCTGCTACAGGGGAGTATGGCAAAGTTGCTGTCTTGATTGTTGACCAGCTCAGGATTATATTGATCATTGGGGATTTTGTTTGCTACTTGTTTGAGGATTTTTAAACAACATATTCGTTCAAAACCAGAGGACAGGGGAAGATGTTTCATGACTACCACAGCAAATTTCACCATTTACCAGAAATAGCAGCAAGGCTAGTCCATCTGCTTCCTGTGCATGGAAGGTACTTTCAGGGTACATTGTTCAGCACCCTAAAAGTTCAATAATATAATTAAAGTATTTGGGTTTCACACAATGGCATCTGAGTGAAATGCAACATACATGTGATACTCAGAAGGTCAGATTAGATGATCTAACTGCTTTTTCCTGGTCTTAAACTCTTTAATTCCTCACCCATATTGAAGGGATTCTAACGACTGCTTCACCTTAATCATTTAGAGATATTTATGGTACCATGAAGACACAGAAACATACCATATGCTGCCTGTTGAATACATTGGTGACAGCTGTGCATGCAAAAAATAAGAAAAAAGGAAATAGACCTAACTTCCTTGTCATCACACTTTTTAAGAAAAAATTCCACTATAGTGAGGTCCACCCTGAAGTAGGTCACCCTTCTGAAACCGCTCCTGTGACTGTCATGTCTGAGAAAGCCATTCATTTGGAAAGTTCTCCCATCAGTCCAGTTACAAAACCTAAGTATCTATACACATCACTCCAACAACTACCAATGCACAGCCACATCTGCAGTAGACTGCTTCTTATTAATAACAGTATCATAACAATTAGCCACATCCTGATTCAAGATAGCATCCCTATTCAGATGGAGCAGATTTAGTTGTTAAATTTAGGCATGCATTTGTGTGCTTTTTTGGAATCACGTCCTAAAGACTGCTGCAAAAATGAATATCCTGGGTCTCATCTGAAGCCCATTAAAAGTTACTGGGTCATTTTCATGGCTTTCAGCAGGCAGGAGCTCAGATCTTATTGCCATTTGGTATAGCAGATGAAAGTTAGATATTTTACACAGATCTGTATAAATTAACACTCTTTGTGGGATAACAGTCAGGGAGAGCAGACTGTGGTTTTTTTACCATCAGTATCAAAAGCCTCTGCCCCAGCATCATTGTGTGACTGTCCAGAGCAACTGGGAGAAACAACAGACCTTTGAGAGGAGTATTTGCGAAAGGCCTCATTCTCCCCCTAACATCCCCCCACAAGTTACTGTGTTCAGCTGCACCTAGCTGATAGCTAATTGGATATCTGCAGCTAATGGGTATTTTTCTTGCTAACATTACACCTCACCTCACCTTCATGAGCTTCAGCTGAAGCCTCTGAGGTGAAGGGCATGCAAGCTGAGGGTCAGATCAGTGTTCCCCTGAAGGAAACTCATTATCATAGTGCCATGAACAGCAAGTTAATCACGTAGCCATTAATATCACTGCAAGCCCCCTGCCAATCAACTTCATGGAAAGAGATGTATCTTGTGTGCTAACAAAACACATCAGGCAAGAATATCAGGTTCTGCAGAGAGAAGGCATAAAAAGATGCTTTTCTACTGCCAACTGTTTTCAAAGCTCAACTTGAAACAAGTGACAAAGCAGTAGTTATTGTACAACAGACTGTGTGGTTGCCATGAAAACCAAAAGTTTCGGGACTCTTAGCTATCATTAGGATCCTCACTGGCACACTGAATCTTGATACTTGCAAGGTACAAAACAGGAACCCCAGTGGGACCATCTACCAAGTAATTTGAATGTAGCTGTGTAGGAGGCCAATATTTCAAGCAGACTTTGTGTATGTGTTCAGGGTAAATCTAGGAGCCTAATAAGCTGTAAAAATGTATATCATCTGTCCTTCACGGGTAAGACTAATATCCTCTGATGATAATTTCTAAAATGAGTTATGAATACTGAAATATTAAAATGTTGTGAAAAGACATAAAACAACAAAATCACTCAGAGCAAGCATATCAAATTAATATGTGATAATCCCTCCCTTGCTGCAGCCAGAAGTTTTTATTTTTAAGTTGCATTTTAAAAATATCTACTGCGAAGAATAAACATGGTGGAGATGTGATAACACTGCACCAACTGAGAAAAAAAATCCCCGTCCAAATATGCAAAAACAAGACCTGCTATTTTCAGACCAGGACGCATTTTTAAATTATAATAAGCAGAGAGAAAAAAAAAAAAGCTACCCTTGGAGCAGTGCTATTCTGACAGATCCTCAAAAAGGCCTCAGATCCTTCTGGCAACTCTGAAATCTATCCCCATTCTTTATCAGCCTGTAGAGTACAGCACCAACTGTGTTCCCATATGTAAATCATGCTGCTTTGCTACGGAGAGAAGTCAATATGAGAAATACACATTCACAAGCTTAAAATTTTTCTACTGCACTGGAAGATGACACCATTTCTTGGCTGCAAAGGGAAGTTATTTTTGAGGAGGACATTAATTCTTATTTTCTCCATAAATATCTAATATTTATTGTCTGTACTGGTTTTCTTTCAGCAAGGTATAACGAGAGAGTTCTCAGAGTTTAAATTTCCTAATTCCAAGGGCATTGTAAACAAAATAAAGGTCTGAGGAAGCTGAGGATGAGTGAGCAAGCTGAGTACCCTGTTTAACCTAAACAGTTTTATTTCCACCAAAAATTTTAGCAGAAAAGGATCAGCACATATCTAACAGTCCTTGCTAGCCTGTGAAACCAAACAACATATTGCAGCTTTTAGGCTGTGAGCTTCACTGCAGTTTGCTATTGAAAATTTGACACACCTTCTGTCTAACATTTATTAGATATAAGGTACTGTTTCTCATCCTCAGGTACAAAAGACATTATGGAAAAATATTTAATATGAGAAAAATGTTGCATTACAGAACAACTGCAGGGATAGATGCTGTATCCGTTTCATAAGCAGAAACTAGAGATTTCCAGAATATGTTACTTGAATTTGAGAAAACTATGTAAAAAATGGGATTACTTTTCTCTGATTCCCTGAAAAATACTATGAAAGTGATCTTGAATGCTCAATATGATAACAGATAAAGCATGAGATGGGATACAAATTACACTTTTCACAGACCATAAAACCAGAAAAAGTAAAGGATGCCTGAGTTCTTATTATCAATTTATAGTTTCTACCTAGAGAAAAAATGTTGCATTAACACGCAGGGCTACAGTATGAAACGTGTACCTTAAAAGACTGGTGCTTGTTCAGAAGATAATTTCCTAATTCAAAAGGGTTGTATCCAGTGTGCCAGGAAATCTATATTAAATGTTACCTCGAGAGATAAAGACTAATTCCTCCTAGAGCTAAAAAATTGTGATAGTTGAGGTAAAACCAATCATCCTACTGCATGTCTTATGTGCAAGCAAGATAAAACCTAAACCACAGTGCTCTTAAAGGACCAATTCCAGAAAGCTAGAAACAATTATAAAACAGATTGATTGCTGATGTGAATTTAACAGAAAAGAATGAGTTTATAATGCTATTATTTTTCCAAGTGCTACAAAATAATAATCAAGGAGACATCATTTTGAAAAATTCATTGTAGAGATGAAATAATGCATGAAGTAATAAGAAAAGAATACTTAATAAATTACAAAAGTAGGGCAATTGACAATAACACATATAAATCAAGAGGTAGAACTTGTAGAAAATTGAGAGAGGGCCAGAAGAGGAAAACTGTTAGCCAGCACAGTTAAGACCAATAGGAGCTTTTAAAAATATGTAAAGCAACAAAACTAAGATTACCTTCCCAATTGTCATTAAAAAGTGCCCCATGCAAAGTTCAGTTACTTGCTTTTTAAAAATCTCAATACATGGTTGCAAGACTTGGAGGAAAAAATGCAAAATACTAAGTTTGTTGCCATTTAAAAACTATTCTTTTAATGACAAATTACTACCATTAATTATTGCTGATTTGCCTCTATTCTATATTACCCACTGCTAATACAACTGCCTTTATCAGCCTAACTGATATATCCTGCTTTGGAACAATATACTCTGGAATTAGAGGCTGTCAAGGGCTGTGAGAGAGGAATTGTGAAAATAAAAGTAATTTGTAAAAAGCACATATTTACCAAGAAATGTAACTGCACTGTTGCCTCAGTGGTGTTATTGTCTTCTCTCAGGTAGATTGTTTTATGACAGGCAGTGAATTTTTTTTATTTCCAATCCTGTAAGCAAACAGCAGCTACAAACAAAATTGCCCCCAAGGAAAAGAAATCCAAGAATAACAAATTCAAATGAGACAGGGGATGTGACAGAAAGTAATTCACAGGCCAAGTTAGGCAATTATGAGCTAAAAAACAAAAAGTTACTGAAAAGGTACTTCTCTTTCTTCATATTTCCTGTTTTAGCTGGTTAGCGTTTGAGCCTTTGGATTACTAAACTCAATTAGCAGTAATTTAATTACTACCATATATTTTGAGGTGCAGAGCTCTCCACAGCAGACACTTGCTCCCTCTGCAAGGCACTCTGGAGACTTACAGATGTATGTTGCTATTATCAGTGGTTTCTTCTAGTCACCCAATGCAGGAATGAGACAACAGAGAAGAACAGAGGTGGCCTCAACTCCTTCTCAATTTATAACTGTCTATAGTTTATTAACTTGCAACTTTGGTATTCAAATTACAATCCACAATGTTCTTTCTCACTAAGTTCAGAAGGTGGAAAAAGTATTCATGTCTGGCAAAATATTTACATGTGCAACTAAGTTCCTTAGGAGATAGGTACATGTCACAGAGCCCTGCTGCTTCAACTATACAATTGAACTGTACGGTTTTGAAAGTGTCTTCCCTATCGGAAGGAAGGGATGATAGCTAAACCACCAGATTTGGGGTTTCCAGTAGCTTTTAGACTAACTCAGACCTAATCTTAGCTCTGGACTGCTTTTATATGTATATATATATATATAAAAAAAAATGTTTCTTTTCCCCTGTGTAAAGGGCTTTGACCAATTCCAGTAAAAGCTGCTTTTAACTGGCCTGTACCTTACCAGTATAAAGGAAAGGAGGTTTTGTAGGCATGTTTCCTTCTACTATTGTGGAAATGCTTCCATGTTAGTAATTTAAAAGAGAACATGAAATCTCTGCAGACGATCAAAGCCAGGTGTGGGAAAGGCTTAAAAAGTAACCACCACACCATCATTTGGCTATTCATGGCATTGTCAGCAAGGGAGAAATGTCAAACTTGCCAGGCCAGGAAATACTGCACAGTTGCAGTTTTGGCAGCTCTAACTCTCCAGCTAAGCCTTCAAAAGCAAAGGAACAGAAGGTAAAAACATAGTGAAGCATGTGCAATTTGTTGAAATTACATAACTGGCAAAGTCTCCTTCAGGACAATAAGACAAAATCTTCAAAAACTGGTACAAACAGACCTTTCAGCCAGAGTGAGTAGGATCTGAAGAGACGTGGCAAATGCAAACAAAAGATACAACTAGCTATTAGCTCCTGTAAGAATACCTAAAATACTCTTACAGAGCCAGCTCAGGATGTATCTTCCCATTCCTTGACCAAATAAAGCTATTGTACTTCCATTCAAGTTGAAAGTAAACACCAGCAACTTCAGCCTAACTTTTGGTATTCAAATGAGGCAGCTAAGTCAAGCACGTAGTCCCCCCTCTGTTCCCTCTGCATTAAAGCAGAAATAACACGTCTCAAGAGATGATTTACAGCATTGAGGCACCTCACTGACTTATGCAGAGGCAATCTCATGGATTTTGCTGAGAAGTCACTGCAGGCACTCATGTTTTGCTTACAAAAATTGCACAGTGGGAAAGTAAAATGCTGGTATGGGTCTTGAGTCCAGTGTGTCATGTCCAGCACTGCAGATTTGATGAGAATACGGTAGAGTTGCACTCTTTTGGCCTCAGACTGCTCAAACACACTTCCCCTGAGAACACTGACCTGGAATTTCAGAATATTATCTAATACAAATGCCAGTTTGGCCTGAATACATAGAAAACCAAGCCTAGCAGATAAATACAGCATGTAGCAATGCTTGGATTGATAAACAATCTCGAGACACAGGGTTGCTTGAGGATATCAAATAGCATTCTCATAAACCCCAAGGGCCTTTGGCTGCCTTTATAATGGACAGTGAAGAGTTGCAGTTTCTGTCTCTATAGAATAATAATTTGGACTTGGTTTTGCTACTGTGCTAATTGGAGGCCCTTCTGATCGACCTCTCTTTTAGACAGAAAAGAATTAGTTCTTCGGAAGATGTAGCACTTTTTTAAGAAGTACTTATTGTTACTGTCACTGCACGTAATCCCAAGGTGAGCTCCTGTTACGATTTCTCATGCTTTAGCTTTTTCTTCAAGTACAAAGTAGGGGACATTCTCTGAACTATTTTGTTTTAATAACTAACAGATTCATATTCATGTTGAAATGCAAGGTTTTCTTCTCCCTACAAGCCTTGTTTCTTTCTCAACCTTAATACTTCACAAATGCAACAGTACTTCTCTGCATATTTGTATTCAGTGTTTTAAATACTAGAGTGGGTGGTTTATTTCTAATTTAATCAATAAAGTGTCTTTAAGGCATTTCTGAAAATGTGGTTAGATTTAAAACTTTTTATGTCAGTCTGTAAAAAATTCTCTTATACTTTTGCACCAGCATCTCACAGAATTTTAAGATAAGCTAAACATATTAGATGCTTAAACTTGATTAGTTCCAACTTGCTCAGGCACTTTCTAAAATCCCATAAGATATTCACATCTATCATTAGATGAATGAATATTTTTTGACAAGCTATTCCTTAACTGTATTTGAAAATTTCTATAGGGGTAATTTTAATTTCTGTGGACAAAATGAGTGGGGGCGGGGGAAAAGTCTCTGGAACATTGGCACACTGTTCTTTCTTATCTTGAACTATCCCTCTTTAAAATAATGTTGTGGTTTTAGCCATGTGTTTGATCATAATAATAGCACAAAAATATTCTGTTGTGAAAATAATGGTTAAAAGTACTGAAGCCTTTAGGTATGTCTAGAGATCTATGATTAAAAGGTGTCCAGAAAGTTGTGCTCAGGTGTGATCCCACATTTGTCAAGCACAAACCCAGTAACGCTGCTTTCTACAGGTTGGGTACAACCTTCTCAGAGGAAAGTCTGATTCAGACTACATACAAATTTGTCCAGGGTGGTTCTATAAAGTTTCTCATCACTTCAAATAGAGTTGAACAGTTCTTCAGTATGCAATGCTGCATTTTATATTTTTCATTCAGAACCGCCTTTAGTGAGAATGGATTATATGGCTACCTGTTCTAGGAAAAAGGTGGAGTGGCAAGCAAGTATTTGAAAACATGAAACCTTTATTATTCACTGAAGATAATTTTCCTGTTAGAACCAGCGGAAGTGGAGAATCTAAAGCTCTATTTTATTGTGGCTTTGGATGCTGACAGGGAGGAGAGAGAACATAATCATGGATTACCTAAAAAATAATTAGATCACAAAGGCATAAATTTCTCTCTCTAGCCTTTACCATATAATTTATGATCACATATGAACAGTCTCAAGCAGCTTAGCCCCATAGAAAATAATGGTAAGTGCCAAAAGACAATCAGATGCCCCAGATTTAATTATTGAGTTACATAAATTGTAATTAATTGTAGAAAGCAATAGGAAAATTAAGCTTAGTAATATGTGCTGATTAGTAAAACATAGAAAAAGCTGTTCCCTACTCAATGAAAAATCTCCACAAAAATTCACTTTGTTACCACAACCAACATAATAGCCAAACAAATCCACTATGCCACACAGGTCATTTCAGAATAAGCTTGACACTTTAAGTAAGCCTGCGCTCTACATATGCTCTGCCATATGACAATTCTGTGCCTCAATTTATTAGCATTATCATTTATGTTTCTACAGAATTGGTGAAGGTCTAACCACTAGGTGGGACATACTACAGCAGACGTGTAAACTCACACATCAGACACACTCTGGAGAGTTACAATTGATAAATGGTCAAAGCAGTGGTTTAACACTGAAGGGAAAATATAACGGATGCACAAATTTTAAACTGTTAGTTCTGTGTATTCCACCCCTTATATATTTTGTAAAGTATCCTGTTTAATTTAAATAGGAACTGTCCACCATTTACATAGGTCATATCTGCTTTGACCAAACTTTCACCTGTAAAGACTACAAGTCTATTTTTTGTAAAAATTAAAAAAAAAAAAAAATCCAGTTCTACTCTGATACTGAGCCTCCTCCCCAATGTATTCTCATGACATGAACCTTTAAAGATTTTTCTGAACTCCCATTTGTTGTGAGAGGTCATTGCTGTCATAGTATGAAATTCTGTTCTCACAGGCAAACGTCTCTTTTCTTGCAGAACACCCTCCTCTAGCACTTACTACAATGAGAGAGAAGAATTCTGATGCCTAATTAAGAGCTTCATGATCCCTAATGTTTTCAACTCCTACATTTACAAAACCTTTTTGAGACAAATTTGAAAAAACAGAAGAGGTATTATGCTTGTCTCAGATATATAACATTGCTTCTATTAAGTCATAAATTTGCTTTACATCTATCAGAATATAGATTAGCCAAAGCTCAAGTTCAAATTCAGAATCAGTAATGCCAAAAAGCTCAAAAGTCTTTAACACACCATACTGGAATTTAGTAGAGATCAGCCTCTAACACAATTCTACCATTTTTTAGTTAAAATCACATAAGAATAACCAGTCTTACAATATTCCTGC
>NW_010549208.1:51863-59417 GCF_000687285.1 Phaethon lepturus | reverse complement strand
TTACAAATAGATCCTTTGACCATCTAACTAAAAAAGCCACAAGAAACAAGTCCCAGTCTCTGAAAGTGCAGCTGTCCATAATGACTGGAAGAAAATGTACTACAAACATTCAAGCACATGAAAAAAAAAGGTAAAAAACAGGGAGCCATTTCAATAGTAGTAAAGCTTGGTGAATATACTGACATAATTCTCTCGACTCAATCTTAAGATGAAAACCAAGAGAGAAATCTCACTCCTGTGTGGCCATTCTGTAATGTTGAGCACTTGCAGACATACTCCAATCTAAGCAGAATTACTTGTAATAAATTGTTCATGTTTACATTGGAAAGATGTGACATTCACTTTGGCATATGACCATTTTAGTTACATTGGAAAAGGTTTTGATAGTAAAACTTTAGTGGAATTGAGACAAGAATGGGTTGCGGCTGCTACAAGTCCCATTTGAGTTTGTAATTTCACACATAGAAGTTACTTTGGCATCTAAAAATTCAGCTAGCTCTTCTCATCCTTTTATAATTCTCTCTTGTGACCTTGACATGACTGATTTTTTGCAATATAATAATGGTTTCATTTTTTTGGCTCATTTGATAGGGAGCATTTAAGAACATACTATTTTTCAGCATGTATCCTGAAGTATTGTCTAAATACTACCAAAGTTACAAGCACGTTGGTAATAGAAAAATTCATCTAATTTTACCGTTATTAATTAGCACTACATTCTTAACTTATGTATCTAGAAATACTTTTTTTTACAATGTAGATCTTTATTCTTTCTCAGTTTTCACTGTTCTGATGACAAATACAGGATAAATTTCCCGAGACCAAAAAGATTAAATTCTCATTAGTTTTTGAGTATCATAAAACTACACCAATTATTTCCACCTAAGGGCAACGAAGCTTAATTCTGATGCTAAGCAAAGTGCCATTTTAAAATTTCAAGATTTGTTTCTATGCTGTAAAGGAAATAAAAAAATATGCTAAGATCTAGGTCTCAATATGGGACTACTGATAGTCTACCTAGTGTAAGCTATTACAGTTTCCCAAGGGGTGAAGATGAATCATTATTTCTCTTGCATTTATTTATATTAACTCACAACCCTGTAATACACAGTTTAAGGACAAAGTTATGCTAGAGTATTAATTTTATTTGGTCCACTGGCCAAGCATAAATGGGGTGTAAACCTTGTTAAAATGCACAGAACCACACAGAAGCTGAAGCTGGCAGGCTCCTCTGGAGATCGAGTCATGCCCCCCTGACTCTGCCCCTCAAGCAGAGTCAGATAAAGCGGGTTGCCCATGGTCACATCCAGGCCAGCATGTTTATTAAAAAGAAACAGAAATCCCATGATAACTCCTCTGTATTTCATTTGATCTTTGAAGTCCATCTCTTACAATATGAATTCATGGAAAATCTCTGAGTGATGTAACTTTTCAATATATCTTACTCTGAGGAATTTCAGCACTTGAATATCAGAGTTTACCTACAAATTTAGATTTCCTTTTTGTCGCTGAAAATTCTTTGGTGTAGGAAACAGGACTTTTGGAATTGAAACTCTACAGTTAAAATATGAAAGAAAAGTCATTCCAAGCATTTAAAGGTTCCTGCATGAATAATTTTGGACTGTCAGTGACTCTTTATTATGCACCGCTTTCCAGACTGGGCCTTGACAGGTGCAAAGGCAAGTTCCCTGGCTGCAGCAGAACCAGGGCTTGGCACATGCTGACAAAACAGACTAGCTAAGTAATAACACATTTGGCGCTTTGAGATGAAAACAAAAATATGCATGTTTTTAAATGGTAGAGACTGACTGCCAAGTTTATAAATCAAAATTTAAATTTATATATATTGCACAATCCTGTTTTAACAAATTTTTGAGGGGCAGCTGAGGTTATTAAATACTTTATTGAAGTGTTGTATTTAGTCTGAAAATATGAAATGCTCTTGTGAAATAGAGACACCAAAGGAAACAAATCAAGATGACTAATTCTGGTAGTGATTTTAACTCAATCAAAATTTTGTTAGAACTGTCAGCACGAGCATCAAGAGACCTGTATGTGTAATATTGTGCTGCACTTATGAAATACAATGTGTCAAATTCTGTTCTCAATTACTGTAGATTTGGGGTATATCTGAACAAATATGAATTGCACCAGTTTGGATGATGGCAGGTTTTGGACCTTTATCAGCTGGCTTCAGAATTGATTTACCCGTCCTTTGAGCAGACTGACAAAATCAGCAGAAAACAGGCACATAATAGGTCCTATGGGAATTGATATGCCCCAGGTTGGCCAAGAAATCTCACAGCTACATTTGCCCAATCCTGATGCAAGGACCTGCCTTAGGCTTACACCTTTGATGTTAAAATCACAATTTGGTTTTCCTGGGTTTGGTGGTTATTTTTTTTTTTTAATAATGAGAGAATTCTACAATTTCCCATATTTGAAATGTAAATATCCCATCCTCCTTTATTCCTTCCATCCTAAAAACACACACATCTCATCTATTATACAAACAGAGGATAGAAAAGTCATTTGGAGTTATAATCACATAAATGTGTCACTAGCTCTGAAGAATGCCTGAATGAAGGCCAAGAATGCCTCCATTTCCCAGGATGATGAAGCGCTTTCCTTTTAACAACTAGTTTAAACTCTTCTGAAATGACTGAAACAATTACAGTTCTGGCAACCGCTCCAAAATTGCTTGCCATCAGAGTTTGACACCAGCACAATGGCTTTCATCTTTTCATAGTGTTTGTGATTATTCGCATACAGATGAGATGTTGCTTGGTTAATCACAGAACAGATTGAGCCAAGAGAGTGAAGAAAGGTTCCCTGGCACACCTAATTACAGAAGATGTGGCACAATGTAACACACACAGGTGTCTGGTGGTCCTCTTTCCTATCATAACCTGGTTATGGCTCAGTTCTTGGGCTGAGAGCTCTTTATGATGGCAGCAGTCCTCATTTGTATGCACATTGTCGTCACAAATGGGAAGGGCATTCTGTGCCGTTACAATATAGGTAATAACGTGACTCATTCACATTGACATCGCTTAACAGTTGCAAGTGGATCCCAAAATAACAGTCCATCTGAATATCATTCTAAAAACACAACCACACTCAGGGAAGCCAAATATGTCATTTACCCAGCACTTGAGTTTAGACATCATTACAGAAGTATACCTAAAGGGCTACTGTCAGTCTGACGGCCAACACTTGAAATCCTTCCCATGTTCGCAAACACCTACTTACATTAGTCCGTAACAAGTGTGAAGGATTCAATGGAGAAGTCAGAGAGGAGGTTGAGAGTTGCTTCAGCTGACTGTGTGCTCCTGTGGCATAAGGCATTCATTTTAACCACTTTAAATGTGTATTTGCCTTTCTATCCTTTAGTTTGAGAGGCAGAATTAATAACTTGGACAGAAATAGTCCTTAGAGGGAAACAACCTAAGTTTCCTATTTCTCTTCTATTGAGAAATCCAAACAAAGAGCCAACATGAGCCATCAGGACAGCATTTGCTGTACACAGCCTTTTCCTTTTACCGTGGAAGTTGGTGATTCCAAAGAAACACAACAGCCTGAAAGAGTAGTAAATTGTGATACCTCTACAAATTACCATGCCTGGATGTAGACAACTGAGGGGGACCTGTGAGGGCCAGACTGCCATCCTTGAGTACTGTTTTCTGTCACAAGTGGTCCCTCTGAAGTCATCTGGACTACTTGGTACAGAAGTGAGCAAGAACACAGGGATTTCGTTTTAACCATGAGAAGGCTCCAAGCAGTATTTCTCTTAAGTGAGTAGTGGACTAGGCTCTCATGCCTTTAGGGATACGAGTCATTTGTAGCTTTGTTCTTACCAAGTCCTACAGCCTCCCTTCAGGATGTGATGCCAACTTAACTTCAACGGCAGTTACTTTAGAGGGTCAAGCCAGTGACCTCTATGTGCCCCAATCTTATCCTCTGTAAATATAAGGCAACCACAAAATACAGCTCCTGGGAGCACAGTGAGATTTACGCAGTTAATATAAACGCGCTTTGAAATAATCTATAAAAAAAAAACACACACACATGAAATAGAAGCACTGACAGTAGCAATAACACCAAATTTGAGTCTGCAGGGAGTCTGAAAAGGCATTTATACTTTAAATAATTCAGAGTATGATACAGAGCAGCCCTTGGATGCAGCACTAGGACACTGGTTTGTTAACATCATTCCTCTACAAACATATGCATTTTAATCCAGTGAAAGTCTCAAGAGTGCTTTGGCAACATTTACCAACTAACACCCCATTGCAACAAAACGATTATTTTCACTTATTTGGTTAATCCTTTGGGGCATATGGCTTCATGGCAGAATGGATTTTCCAAGGTAAAGTTTACAATTAAAGAGAGAAATAGCTAGATTTTAAAATTCATATTTTTTAAGTTTTCCCTTTCTAATTCATGCTTTTAAAGTTAAATTGATATTGAAACATGAAAAGTACAGTTTAAAGGAGGATGAAAATAAATGGAAAAGAAGTGATCATGAAGTTAAGTGGTAACTGATTTATGTGTCTTTTGATCAGCCAAGAAAAATTCAGTTTATCTGCAGACCTAATGACTTTTCACTGTATAGGTATACTGCACCAACTTTTAATAGATAGTAACAAGAAATAGGTCAAAATGAAAATGTCAGCAAGGCAGAGGTGCTAGCAGAGTTAGAAAGCATAGCAATAATGATCTGCAAGCCCACATAGTTGAAAGTGTTAGAGCAGACATCTCCTTCACAAGCACTTTATTTTTTAAATTGATTCCTTCTACCTTTATGGATTTCTTGAGTCAAGGTCAATGCTTCCATTCTGCAGCCAGGAATAGGCTAGACAATAAAAGTTGCAGAAATTAATTCATCTAAAAAAGATGCGTGTCATTGAGATTTGAGAAGAATAGAAGAATCTTCAAAAAGTTGCTGAGTGTAAATATTATGCTTTGCTTAATCAGCTCTGCAGCATGTAGAAACTTGGAGAAGCAGTTTAAAGGTCACATTCATGTATATCGTATGTTTAAGTCTGCTGGTATACAGTAAATTCTGTGTGGATATGACTTAGGTGTAGCACATCTAATTTAGTCCTTAGAACAAATCCCTCTGAAGGTCTAAGACTATGCTTCATTTTTTTATTCTCAGTAAGAGTTTCTCCATGTTTCACTTCATTCTAGTCCCAGGTTCTGCATTAAGGAATTCAGTGCAAGCAACCACCTGGGATGATATAACCATTTATTTTTTGTTTAAATATGTGATGTATAAGAAATGCAGCCGTTCCCAGGACCTGCTGCTTAGCTCTCTGAAGCATTGCAACCAACTTCCATGACACTTCAGAATATATAAGAATAGATCCAGAAACACAAGAAATGTCAGAAGACGTTGTTTATAGGGTATTTACAAGGGATCAAAAATTGCAGTGCAATGAGCAGCATGGATATCATATTCTGGAAGAGAAGGAACTCTAACAATTAATCTAAGCAGTCATACTTGTAAGGATGAATCTTTATCAATGCTTATCTAGTGAAGGGCCGATGACTGACAAATTACACTGATTTTATTTTCAGTATGCGAACAAGCTGACATTTTTACCCTCACTACTTCTCCATTGTTCTATTTTGAGCTTTCCATAAGGTATCTTCAGGAGACAAACGAGCTATTATGCACAAAGACTGGTGTAACCTTACTTTTATTATTGAGAAAAAAGGTAAAGAAAATTCAGAAGTAGAATTAGCAAGAGAGGCGGGATTCCAGTTTACTTGACTTTCACAAATTTACATCTCACATCCCTAAAAAGAAAAAATTTCTAGTGATATCTGTTTCAGAACTCATATATAAAAATTTGTATTTCCTGAATTTATTGCCTCAACATAAAATTGCACACTACATTTTTCTCATAGCCAATCCTGTCCTAATGCAACTTAGCACTTACCTGTGTTCCTTAACTATAACTGTATGAAGTGCCCATCTTGATCCCAGTGAAACATTTGAGCTTTTTCACATCTTTCTGGATCTTTTACATTAGCAATTATAGCACTTTAAAGGAACTATTTAACAATTAACATGACCTTGAAAATGCACCTAAACTTTTATAAACTGAAAGAACATATTTAGATTTGGTGGTACTTCAGAATGCTCACAGATTCTTAAAAACTGTGATATTCTGAAACAAGACACAAGCTCAGTCTTCTCTCCAAATACTCTGATGGGTTTTAGACAGTAGACATCACGTAAGAGAGAGATTCAGTGTTACAAGTGTACATTAATGGCCTGCTGTTGGCTACAGGGTTGATGGGATACTGTCCTTCCAGAGATGCCCCCCTCCACAAGCTCATTTATTTAGGTATGTTGAACACAGAAGGACCCCCACAAGAGCGTCATCTTGACATGAACTCATTGAGATTACATAAGCAAGAAAAAAAAATTGTGGAACTCGGAAGAATCCATTTGAGAGTTAAATTTTTCTCCAACAAACAACAAGAAAAGGACACTTTTGTCTCTTAGACTTGTTCCACTATTTCTGTTACTACACAAAGAAGTAGAAGCAAACAGTTCTCTACTCTTGTTTTCTACGCTAATGAAAATGGACTGTGTTCACCTTCAATGACTGTGTTTCTGGGAACCACAGCGATGGTCCAAAGCTCAAAGCAGATGCCGAAAAGTCAGAAGAGTAGAAGAGACATTAACACCCATGCCATCTGCTCTCATCAGAGACTTTTCCCTACTTAAATTACTGTGAATGATGTAAGATAAGGCTGTGCCTGGGACACCACGTACACACTGTTAACACCTACAGATGCTAATTGAAAATGTGGCGAGAGGTACCAGGCTCCTGGTGTGTGCTTTTAGTGACAGTTTGCAGTTTCCTCTCCATCTGCCTAAGGATTTCAGAACTTCCACACAAAAGACAATTGCAACTAAACCACTCATAAAAACAGGGAATAATATTCCACTTCAACTTTCATTCTTAAACTCTACCACATTAAAGACAAACATTTCTTTGTCACTGATGAATTAGAGAAATCTGAAAAGAAATAGTCAGGCAAGTTTTGCCAATTAACTGATGGTAGAAGACATCTCAAGTGATTTGCATGGCTTTCTGCTAACAGGGTAGACATAGCTACATGTTTTTAGTCAAGTGTTTCTATTTATCTCCAGATTATGGAGCAGGTGCAGCTTTGTTTAAACTGGAATTATATTAAACTTAATTTATCCCCAGTATATTAAATGAAAGTGAGATCAGCACTTACAATCTTATGACAATAGGATGTTGGTTGTATACCCTCGATTTGAGTTGCACATTAAAATAGTTACATTTCATGTAAACGGCATCATCTTAACACAATTTTCTAGAGATGCTGGTAAGTATCTTTCAGCTTTAACTGAGAATACAAATCAATTTTAAATTTCTATATATTTTTTCATCTTAAGGCATCCTCTACATAGGAAAGCAATACTGCATATACTTTGCAACTGAAAATTTACAAATATTATTTTCAAAATAATGTTCCCAGTATTCAATTTCAGATTAATTCTAG
>NW_010549208.1:0-51832 GCF_000687285.1 Phaethon lepturus | reverse complement strand
GGGGATGAGGTGGGGGGGGGGGGGGGGGGCGGGGAATCACCATAGCATTTAGGAGGGCTTGGATGTGCTACATAATTTTCAGTTTATAGTGACTCAAAGACCCAATCTTGATTCCACTAGATCCATGCAGCTTTTACCCTCAAATTTACCTGAACAGTCAGCTTTTCCATTAGCTAGATTTACATGTCATAGACTGTATTGATAAATGCCTCCAGCAAGTTAAGATTATTGAATTGTGCAGTGCTTATTGTGCATCCCTGCCCTGGTCTGGACTATTCAGCTACATTTCTGTTAAACATGTCAAAAGGAGCAGAATGCCTATATTATACAATATTTCTGATTAATAGAGCCTTAATACATTGACTAGGCTTCTATTTTAATCAAGAGTTGTGCACATAGTGCAGAAGAAAATATCTGGAATGCTTCTGAATGATCTTGCTATCTGTCTCTCTGTAGCAAGAAAAAGACCAATTTATAACAGTGCAAGCCTGTTTGAAGATGATACAGATTTTCTGATATTCGAGAATGCTGAATAACAACATCAATAAACAGCACAGGGATTGGAGTAGGTCAAAACAGGATATTAATAGTAATTAATAATAGCAGTAATAAAAGCTGATATACTTTAACTGTGATCCTTTTCTCCCTACCACAAGAAAATTTGCGTTGTACCACTGGAGCTTTTGGCTGTGATTTATGCAAGATGAGGTGCGCAATCAAGGAACAAAGAGAGTTTCCAAAAGCTGAAAACTAAATGAGATCGTACATCTCAGGCAAAACCTGCTGAAATAAGAAATCTAGTACTATTGGTATATTCAGGTTGCTGCTGTATAATTGTCATAGTAGCACAAATGAATGTAGTTTCGGAGCTCAAAAAAACTGCTCCAGTTGTTTATGTTGTAATTTTTTTTTTATTTATTCTTTTATCTAGGCATTTATACCATCTTCATCATGCTAGTTAGAATATCACTAACAATCTTCCTAAAGCTGCCATAATATAATACAGGACACCTGGGCTGGAATTTTGTTTGTGTGATTTTGTGTGGTTTTTTCATTATGTTTTTTCAGTATTAATTTTTGTTTTTATGAATTTGTGTGATTGTAACATAAAGAATGAAAAATTGTTTACTACAAAGAGTGTCAATGGTTTTCTTTGCTGTTACTCTTTATCCCTCTCCACATCGCTTTGAAAGCACTTCAGTGAAGATACTGTTGAATAACTACAAAAGGAAGAAGTTTTTAATGGCTCCATGAACATTTCAGAAAGAGAGCACATTAAAATATCAATATGAAACAAAATTAATGAATTGGTTTCACAACAGTACCAATAAATCAATTTTTTTTGTTCCAATATTCATTTGAATGAAATTTGGAAAAAAAAAAATTGTTTTCAATATTCTGCCAGGTCAGCTACAAAACATGTAACACTACATTCTCTCTAAGCAGAGGATGGATATTTCTTTCCGTAACATTTCTTTATATTTGCTCATGAGTGCCTCCTTAATGAATATATCTACCAAGAGCATTCGGGGGGAAGTCAAAGTGAGAGCAAACAGGAAATGAAACCACTCCATCTCTTTCAGTTTAACATCTAGGGAAATAACAACACATGAGCATTTACAACTGCAACATGACGGACAAGACAAATGTAAGGTATCCCCTAGAGCACTGAGACCAGTTGGAAAAAATTGATGCTCACAAAATGTAAGACAACTTGGTAATTACAAAAAAAAAAAAAAGCAGAGAGAGAATTTAATTTTATTATTCATTCAGACAGTGTATAATAAGAGAATTGAGAAAATACAGAAGATACTCCAAACAGAAATGGTTCTCCTTTCAATGTGCACATAAGCTGTTCACAGTGCAGACACAGTGGTGGGTGCAGAAGCAGTATCCACCACAGAATTCCCAAATTGCCAGAAGACCTACCTTCCATCCACCTTTTATCCTTCTCCAAATACCTCTTCACACTCTGCTTTTCCACAATATTAGCCTTATTTTAACCATCATTATCTCACTGCTTCCTCCAGCTCATCTCTTTATCCAAATTTATCTACCAGTCCTGGTATCTTCTGTATGACATGTAGCTTGCCACCTTTTTGAGGCATGGAACAGATTTTTAGTATGCATTCCCAACAATACTTAGCAAAATAGAGTTCAGCAGATTCAAGTAGATGATATTATTGCAAAAACTTATGAATCCTCTGCAAAACATGAAGCACAACCAAACTAAATGCAGAGGGATACTGGGCAGCGAGCAGATGTTCTGTTCACATCAAGTAAGGAATCTGTCACAGTCTGGAGGGAAAGCAGAAGCCTGTAAACTTCTAAATTTGTTCATTCCATACATCCTGCAAAGTCTAAATTTAATTTGGAAACCTTATTTTTGTGTCCTTTCTGGTTCTTATCCACCAGGCTAAAAAAAAAAAAAATTACCATCCTTCAAGAATTTTAACAAGTTGCACTTACTAAATTCAGTCTTCCCTTCCAACACAGCTCCTTTATGCCATTCTGCCACCTCAGTATTTCCAGAGTACCTATACACTTGCTGAGTAATTAAGGCACAGAAAAGATTGTCACTTAAGCATTTCCACTTGAGCTGTTCCTAAATTCTAGTAATCTCCATCATAGCATTTCTTTGTCTCTTCTAGTTAATGGTATTTAGTAAGGGGGGAGAGAGAGAGAGAGAGAAGGAAGGAAACACTACTTTCTGTAGTGTTTTCATTGCAGAAAATGCCAAGAGCTCTTAACCTTGGAAGGTTAAATGATTTCATGTTACAGTTTAAAGGCACAGTTTGCACAGGTTAATGCTGTATTTCCCATGCAAAACATGATGATACAACTAGAGCCTACACACAGAAAATTGCATGCTTTGCCTAAAACCATAATGTTTATTGGTCAAACATGACTCAAGTCATATGCTACAGCAACGGTGTTAAACAAGAACTAAGGTGAATGTCAAACATGCGTAACAATCCAACTGCCAACTGCTTGTCAGGGAGAAGATTTGCTGTGACAGTGTTGCACATGGCTTGGCAGGGGGAATGGAAAGGTGGTGTGCAAGGAAAAGACTTTTTTCTTCACATGATGGTCATACTTAACATCCATGTAAGAGTGACTTCTTTCTGGGAAAGAGATCAAAAGGAGGAGGGCCTGTTTATTTGGTCCATAGGTTACATTCATCCTTCTTCTGAGTAAGACACTCTGCTACTTTGATGTGCAAGAAACACAAATCTTTACCTGCAGAGATGAAAGGTCAGGCTTCAAAGCTGAAAATATCTTGAAAAAGCAAAAAACTAAGAAGTAATATATGCACATTGAACTTAAAGTCCATCATCTTCAATGTGCTCATGATGGCGTTACAGGACTTTTGGGTTTGGTTTGTTGTGGGTTTGTGGGGTTTTTTTATTCTGTCTCTCAGCTTATGGGAAGACTCACTTTCTGTAGCTTCCTTCACTTCAGATAAGTACCATGAAATCACTGGGTATGTCCAAAGAGATCAAGAACATTCCTCCTTCAGGATCAAATATCTCTCCTGTACTATCTCCCCTCTTCAGCCTGATTTCCTTTGAAACGTGTCAAGGAAGGAGCCACAGCATGCTCCAACAGAAATCCTGATACAGGGGCCCAGTACTAGGGTCACGTTGGAGGGCACATGTATCTGGCAGTTCAGACACAGCAAGTAGGACTGCTGCTAGGAGGAAAAAAATAAACTTTTTAGATAGTAGTGATCAATAAAACAAAAATTATAATCTGACATTGGAAGATAGAGGAGAGCTTCAATGTTTCCGACCCTTTTGTTCCTGACCTGGATTCACAGGATGTTAGAGTAGATTGCCCACCAAGGAAGACTGCTTCAGTGGGTTAAAGTTTTTAATCTTTGGGGAAATAACTTGAAAGCATAGAAGTGGAAGCAGTGGCTACATCCCCTGCATATGTTTACAGGCATCACAAAACCACCCTGTGGTTCAGCACAGTTTGACAGTCCCACCTCACAAGAAAACCAGAGTGAGAAGAACAGGAGTTCTGTGGGTTGGGCTTGAGCTACACCAGCAGAGCTGTAGAGAGAATTCTGCAGATATCCTCTCTGTGTCATGTCAGTGTCTGGTCAGTGTCATATAGTTTTCCTCCTTAATGTGGGCCGAATTAATTTCCAACATACACATTTAATATAGCCTCTTTTGTAGGAAGAAAAAAGTATGATTTCTACTTCATTAAACTCTTAAAAGCTTAGGAAAGGAAGCTTTCAGGTTCTGTTGCAAAGCTTTTGAGAATAGTCATCTAGGAATATATATGAATGATAAACAAAGCTTAATTTCTCAGTTAATCACTGGTAGAAGACTCTCATGAACTATTTTATTTACCTATCTCCAACACTTTATTAAAAAGAGACAGTGCTTAAGACAGAAAGCAAACAGATAAGAAAAACTATTCTCTAACCTATCGTATTTTATTAAAAACAAAGAAAAGAGGACAATTCCATGGCAGAGCGAGCTGCTTGTTTTAATGACATAGCAAAGATTATGCAAGAGTAATGGGAAAATTCAGTTTGCTTTGGATTATTTAAGAAATGATAGCTATTCCTTTAGGTATTTGCCAAGTCTGCTGAGGCAGGGATTTAGAACTAGCATTGATTTTGTACTGGATAAAACAAAAGGTTTCTATCATAGGAACACAGAAGCTAACACATCAAAATAGAAAACAACAGTTAATCTAATTCATTTTCTTCCCCAGTTCCCTGTTTTAGATGCTGATATACCCATGTAACTACAAGTAACTATTTAACACAATGAGAAAAATGTACAATGAAATTTCAGCAAGATATGAACAGTTCAGATGGGGATAAGGCTTGTGAACACAATATTCCATGCAGATTTTTTTTTTTTTATAAAATATGTTCCTGATACTCTCTCCTCATTGTCTTGAAAACAAATTTAGCATCATCTGAAGTAGTTACAACACCATCTCACTCCACGCTGCGACAACTCTGCAGAGCTTTGGAAGAATGCAGTGCCTACCCTGGAACAGCCGATTTACCCCTCTCCTAGCTGATTCTCAACACAGATCAGTGCGAAAAGTGACAATATGCCCCAATCACAGGCAGGATGAACCATCTCTGGTCTAGTAAACCATTGGGGAATTTGCAGATTCAATTGAATGCTTTCAGATCAGAAGAGCAGAGATGCAGGTAAAGTCAAAGGGAGAGACTGGATTACAGAGCAAGGAGCCAAGGAGAAGATACCTTCTGGCTGGGGCACCCAGTCACCCTCAGCTGTGTCCTGGGTGAGTCCCTGAGTCCAGCGCACCTGGCAGATACCACTGGGGAAAAGGGATACAGCACAGAACTATGAATGAGCAAGAAAGAGGACAAGCTGCAGGGAAAGCGTGAGGTGGGAGACATTTGTCTGACTGCCACTTCCAACCTGAGTGCCTTGTCAGGAATGACAATGTGTAGGCTTGATTGCCCAAAACAGCATCTGCTGGCCAGATAAGCCCCGCGTAACCTCACAAGTGAAGCAGTCACTCTGGTGATATATATCAGCTCTCTGCTCTTCCTGCTCTCTCCCTTCCAAGTGCAGAAATGGATTATGCAAGGACTGTGCACACAAGGATTACTTTGAATTAACAGAAGCTGGAGAAGAAAAAACCTACGGCTTTACATATGCCTACTGTTCTTCCCAGGCTCCAATGTATGCACTCCTTCTCTGTGTTAACCTAACAAACAATTCAAAATGCATCAGATAAAATTCAGACTTGTCTGATGCATTGTAAAACCGTTGGGTACAGACTCTGACCTTGGCTTCCAGCTCCTGTGGAGAGAAATGTGGGGGAGGCAGTACTTTGGCTAGAAAGTGCAGCATACAAAAATACATGCCAGGTCCTAAGGCACTCAATACACCGATTCAAAATGTCCTAGTTATTGTTGTCACTCCGCTGAACCCCTTGGGGTTGACCTTGCTTGGTCCACATCTATTATGTTGGATGGACACAAGAATTGGTTTTATCTTAGTAGAAAGCATCATAGGACTATCAGCAGATGCAGTAGGAGAAAGGGGATACGATGTAGCAAAGAGAAGGCTTATCAGCCTAGACTGGTACAAATTGCAGCAAACAGAGTCATTTTGAAATAGCTACTAAAAATTAAACAAATGCCTTCTTCACTTGTTTCTTGTCATAGAAAATTGTCACAGGGTATTGCAGAGACTAAAAATCAGAATGTTCAAAAGGAGAGCCATGAAAGCTATGAGGTGAGGTTGCCCACTGATGCTTACTGAACTAAACAGAGCAGATGCAACCTCTGGCCCATAAGTCCTTAAATTGCCGATTGGTAGAAGCAGGGGAGAATATAACAAGGAAAGCGCAAGAATATTTGCTTTATTCTTATATGCTCTTTCTCTAAGCATCTACTACTGCTGGCATTATCAGAACTCCAACCATGCACTAAAGGAAGAAGAAGAAAAAAAAAAAAGGAATTTCTCACATTTTATTAGATCCAATTTTCAGTCAATCTGATTGTAACATGGCAATTTGGTCTGACCTAATTCAGCCTTTCTTTAGAAGAAGAGCTGATGAGCATTTGTATTTGTGAAGACTGGACCTTTTTTAAAGCTGAAAACTTTTTAGCAGTGTTTCAGTCCATGCTGTTTCAGTAAAGTTTTTGTCTTTTTGGTCCTATATTTTTCCTCTGTCCTTTTCTGGCACAGAGAATAAAAGAGGAAAATTGTTAATTACAGATTTTTTTTTTTTTGCTATTTTTTTCCTTCTGCCAGTACAATTTTGAAAAGTTAAAAGTTTAAGTTACTGAGGGGTAAAAATAAAAATCTAATTCCTGCAACTGGAGTAATCCCGAAGTTTAATATTAATAATATTTTAATATTAGAGAACAGCCCAAGGTAAAAACAGGAAAAGAAGTGATCAGCTTGCTCTATTTCACTGCACAATAAAAGATGAATGAGTGGAAAACTTTTTTAAAGAAAACGTAATTCACTGAAATTACTAAAAAACATTAGTTTTACTCCCAGTTCTGGTAATCTAAAATAATACCAATTAAAGAAAAATTTGGATCCGAAATCCATTTTTCATTCCTAGCCATTTCTAGGCCAAAGAGACCACAATCACTACTTTTAATAGAGCTTTGCAGTTTTCTGGACCAAAATATATTCCCCTTATCATGTTTATATTCCCATCTAGACAGACACTTTATAAAAAGTGGCTAATGCCACGCAAGCACTGTACAAAAGGCAACCCCAGTCCCAGAGAGCTTACAAGCAAAATTAGATTCAATTAAACACATTTATAAGCAGTAACATGCATGAATAAAGACTCAGCAATAGAAGTTTCTGCCAGAAATTGGTAATACTCTCTTTTTCTTGCTGGGAAAGGAACAGTTCTCTAGCCAAACCGCATTGGCACAGGTAGACTCTAGTGTATCACAGATGTACAAGCTGAGTTGACACAGGTGTTTTCACCAGTTTTCTTCAGTGCTTTTGAACGCCACATAAAATCTGAGCCATCTCCCCATGCATACTGCAGCTGCACTGAAAAGAACCATCACTACTACAGTACACAGGAAAAGATGCTCCATTTTGCTAGTTGAAAAAGTCTTTTATTTTTCTTATGCTTCTTTTCTCTATCTAATCTCCCTCCCCCTATGTTTCAGTATTTGGAAAATAAGCCTTGAAATAGGCTTTAAATTTAAAGAGCAGCTTCATTTATGATGAATATGCCAGGAATATTTCTCCAAAGCAATCACAAGATAGTAATACACACTGTTAAAAAAGGGTGTGTTTCCCTGGGCAGTAGTCTGTGTTTTGTCCATCACCCAGAGAACAGTTGTGGAACTACTGGTATGCCCTACAGAAATTTCAGTCCTGTCCAGAAGTGTAAGTGCAAGGGAAATCCTCACATAATCCTTGCCTGCCCCCCCACTTTTTTTTTTTTTTTTTTTATTTAGTCCAAAGGCTGCCTACCTGCACAGAGTAAATTTAATCCAGAAAGAAAAAAGAATTCCCATAACTTTTTTCCTTAAGTTACTCCAGAAAATGAGGAAAAAGTTTTTAATCATCTCTTCTGCAAAGCTAAAAGACAGTAAACAAATTACCTTCCTTCTTGTCCCTTTAAGAAGGCTGAGTCATAACATTAAAACATACCTTTTTACAACATGTACCTGAAAAATTATTTTAATTCCTAAACATTAGCAACCTCCCAACTCTTGTGGGAGTTACCTTCCGTCTTGCGGTTATGCAGGTTCCATCTCCTAATAATCTGATTTTATGTTTAGATCAAAATACCATTTTATCTCTTCAACAAAGGAAGAATAAATGATGTAAAATATCAACCTGCTAAGGAAACCCTGGCACTCATCAGCCACAGGAAACCTATTTTTAGGACTAAAGGTTTATAAAACTAAGGATAGCTTTTGTCCTAAATAAGTGCACAATTTCTACTTGTGTGGGTGGATTTTCGGTGATGTGTTTAACACAGTGTAGAAGAAAACCTAGTGCCTTGGCAAGGTATGAATATAATAAGCGCTGTTCAATGCTTACAGGCCGAGTTGGACAAGTTCAGTACAAGGTACAAAGCCTCTGGTGTCAGGAGGTTGCTTTCACGATGAATTTTGCCCCAGTGTAATCCAAACCATTGCTCAGCAGCATTGAAGGGTCAGTGTTCCGGTCAATTTATTAACGGGGAAAAAACAGTGGCTTTCAAATAATGCAAGAGAACTGGTTCCTACTGACTTATAGCCCATTGGAATAATTCTGATTGGACTTTGCTGATATTCTGCCTTGATGCTTAGTTCTTTTTTAACTATTTGTTTTTTCCTAAGCAGTGGAGCACTGAGAAAAATTACTTTAATGATAATGTAGGCAGAAAAATGCTCCTTAGTGGAATTAAAACGATGTTAATTATAGCCCCTTCTGGAAATACTTTGCCAGATGCTTAGAAAATAATGCTCATGGATACCTTAAATCTGGATTTTAGCTGTGTGATTTTTACACATAAACATTAGCTTTAGAGGAAAAAAAAAAGTTCCTGCAATGACTTTTTCAGGTAACTTTCAATTTTTAAACCAGTGGATTAAATCTTTGTGTGAGAGTGCTGGAATCACATGCATCTATGTTCCCTGATGAGATCATTTTCCTTTGGCAGTGTCGCATTCATCAGACACAGGATCACCCCCTCCATTTGCTACCCAGGTTTCACCACTTTCCTCACTATCACACAACACAGTCTTCTGGCCTCACTACATTCTATCTAACCTTCGGTTCCTGTAAGTTTAGCCAGAAGGCGAGTTTAAAGAAAGTCATTTACACCAAAGTAACCAGTTACATGCATCTTTTTCCCCTGAGCTTACTGAAGGAAGATCCTGGGCCTGGGCAATCACTGTGAGTGGTAAGCGAGGCAGCACAGCAGCTCATGCACAGTGCCCATGACAAGGCGATGAGCGACTTCTGAACCAGCACTGCCTCACATTCAGCCAGCTCAAAAACATGGGCAGAGGATTTAATGTCTCTGTATGCCTATTTGTACTGACACGATCTGATTTCAAATGCCCAGGCAACATTTTGAAGATCTACAAAGGCTCTTACCCATAAGCCTTAAAAAAAAAACAAACAAAAAAAACCAAACTATCTTCCCTCTCCACATATTTATTTTCTGTGTTTCCTGTCAGATCACACTGTGTAGAAAATACAAGGATACACTTTCTCACATCCAATCACAGCTTCAGGGGACAAAAAAAAAGGGTGCAAGTTAGAAGCCTCCATTACTGAAACAGATAAGAGGTCTCTGCAAGAGTTATTTAGGAGATAGAAGAAAGATTAAGGTATTAAATGCCTTTTAAATAATTTGTGCCTTTCAAGGGCATAACTTATTTCTATCAATAATTTAACATATATATTCTGTGATTAATTATAGACAAAAGGCCTAGAAGATTCCCACAGGCAGTGCCCTGGATCACTACTCTGTTGCAGGGTCTATAAGCAAACATATTTATTGATAATGTAAATGTGGATAATGCCAGAAGATGCTACTGGCTTCAATGTTACTAAAAACTGAGACTATTCTTTGCTTACTCTCGTGATTGGGAGAAGTTTGCCCACAAACCAAGAAATACTATACTGGGAAGATGACCCGAGATTCCAAGCCAAAGGGCTGAAGTTTCTCATGGGCACACAGAACAGACAGGGGAGAAATTGGAAGAAAGCAGAAGCCAAGCTTTGATCTCTGTGGTGCAAGCATAAGCCTGGAGCCACTGAACTGAGCAATTAGTATAATCCTACTGTTCATATCAGGGCAGGAATCCCACATTCTGGGGGGAAAAGAAAAAACAGAAACAAACAAACAAAAAAAAAAAGGATTTGCAAACTAGCAGCTAGTGCTTGAATGAGTGGACACAATGTCTCTTTTTTCCACCTTTAGCAAAATCAGCAGATAAGAGATGCAAGGGAAAAGTGTATGCTTCATGCTTTGACTTTAAAACAAATTATATTCTTAAAATATTTTTTTTAATTCATCATTTATGTCATTTGTTTTAGTTTTTTTTTTTAGCTTAGTTTCTTTTCCTCTTTATCACAAGGCAAGAGCAACAAAACTCAACAGTTAATGAGCTTTGAAGTTGAACCCCAGTTGCTTTGGAAAAAAAGTTTGGAGGGTTCACAATGATGAACTTGGTGGGGCGGGAATGTTTTTTTGCCAAAGGACCACAGAGCAGAGAGAAAATTCTGTCACCAACAACTGCCATTCTGGCCTAGATGCAGCCTGGCCTGTTTGGAAGGAATCTGCTGCTATGCCTATGCTGTCAGCTCATGCTAATCTCACCCCTTGGAACAAGACCTCTGCAAAATTCCTACTACAGCAGGACCAAATGGATAGCTTTGTCAAGAAAAGCAGGCTGCTGGAGAAAACGCCACCTCATAGCTTTGTGAAATCCCGCCATCATATTGGAACAGCTTCAATGAGTCAGGACTGATTTAAATGTTACCTCTGCCTCTCTGCTCCTGCCTGTCTTCTGCAGAAAGGACAGCAGTTTGTGAGGTGTCTGCATTTCCTTCAACAAACTGCTGAAATGCTGTTCTCCCCTTCTGCCCGTACCCCCAAATCAAGCCTACTACATTAGGTAGGATCATGTCCTACCACTGCCCCCAGTTATTGCTTATTATCTATTTGCTTACTGGACAACAACCAAGGCTGGAACGATTTCCTTCCCAAATAGCACCAGCTAATGAATTCATTACTTCCACGAATCCTGCATGAGGTACCAATCCCATCCTCCTCATCCTCAGTGCTGTCTCATGACCACTCAGGATTGGCCAGTATCCTCCCAAATGGTGACTCAGAAGTGCCTGAAATTACTTTGTGCCAGAGAAGAGCAAAGTCTTAATAGCAATAGAACTGAAAGGGAGAATTTATGAAAGTGGGAGAAACTTGTCCTCTAAATTTGTAACTCCTATTCACTTTATCACTAAATTTAGCATAGTGTATTAGAAAGGCAGATCATAATACCTCTCACCCACTAAAAAATATATCAAATCCAAACACCCAAATAATCAGAGAAGTAAACAACCCACATCAGTATCCTGTCAGCTGCGGCCTTTTTCTAGAAATACTAGCAAAAAAGTTATTTTGCAAAAAATTTCTATTCACCTTCAGCCAAAACTTTTTAATGTCACTGAAAATGACAACTCTGCTCAGCATCACTGCATTCACTTTTAATCACCACTCTCAGGCTTTACTACGTCTTCTACTCTATTGGCTTATGGCCATTTCAAATGTTATGTCCTTGAGTAACAATTTTCCACTTCCCCATTTCTTCCCCTCAAGCACAATAAAGGGTTTCATAGCATTAAGTGCACAGAGACTTAGCTGCATAATCCCCAATGATATTATTTGAGAAAAGCAAAAATTAGAGTCAGAGTCTGACCCACATTATATCTATTTTTTCCCCTGATATATATAATGAAACATACAGTACACTGAGCAAGGGGTCTTTTTATCCAGAACATTCCCCACATATGATAAAGGGAAGCTCTATGTGTGCATAATGCACTTTGTCTCTAACATAAGTGGCTTTTCTTTAAAAAAAAATTACATTAGGTCAAAGCTCAGTATTATTTCTAAAT
Organism: Phaethon lepturus; assembly: GCF_000687285.1. Lineage (NCBI taxonomy): Eukaryota > Metazoa > Chordata > Aves > Phaethontiformes > Phaethontidae > Phaethon > Phaethon lepturus. The sequence continues at coordinate 39,710 of NW_010549208.1, read as the reverse complement.
GAATTTATTCTCAGTAAAAAAATTGTAAAATGAGCTCATTATTAAATTGTATATATATTTACAAAACCACGTTCTTAAAAATAACAATCTGGAAGAATTCTGGGGTTATACTAAGGCTGCCAGTGTGCCCTGAGGTTAAAACATGCACCTGATATAAGGGATTTACAGGAATTCAGTCCTTCCAGGGCCCACTCAAGCATTTAAACAAGTGTAGCAACCTTTTGTGCTTCAAGAGTCAAATGTATCACCACTGTTACTCCTTAGAGAACACAGTAGGACCAGTCCTGAAATTTGTTGGTGCCCCTTTTTTTTGGATATCACAGAAACAGAGTCTTGGTAACAAAATCTCTTGAGGGCTCCCCACATCTGTTGAATAGCATCTGTACAGGGAGGAATGGGGGCTCTATTGAGGCATGGAAATGTTAATGAAAATTTCCAGCAATGCCAGGCTAAATTTTTTTCCTAAATATGTGAAGCATTGGAAATCAGTAAGTTTGTATCTCCCATTACCTAGTATATCATTTGACTCCAAACCTGCAAACACAAATAACTTCCTTGCAAATCTTTAAAAATGTCTTCATTGTAGAAAACCTGCATTTATTCATGATATATTGTAAAGATTTTTTATTATATCTGTACCCATCATAATTACAATGCCTCATTATATGATTACACAGATTCCTATTTATTATGAAAATGTAATTAAAAAAAATGAAATAAGATGATCACATACACCTTCCAAAAGCCTGGAAAATAGCTGCTGAGAAGGCCTAACTGTGCTGGCTTTACTTGCACAAGAAGCCTCACAGTAGAGAAACACAAGCTTCAGGACATAACAGGCATTAGGTGTGACAGAATCTCTGTGGCTCTCCATGCACTATGTACCAGTGAAGTAAAACAGAACATCATTGTATGGTTCTTCTGTTGCACTCCTGCTCGGTACAGTCTTGCTAAATTGTTCCCTTTAGCACATTTATCAGGTACTTTCTTGACATAATGAAGATCTGGTGGAGATGGCCAAAACAATTTCTCTTGACAATAACAGCTACGCCCTGCCAGCAGGTCTGTGGAAATACATTGTCATTTGCTCAGTTACCCAAAAGATTTTCATTCCACTTTTGAGGGGACAAAAAAAAAAAAAAAAGGCAACAACTTTTGTCTTTCAACACAGAGCTTTCAATTTTGCCAACAGCCAGGCTGTTTTCTGCTATAGTGTTATTCCTTGGTTACCTAATGGAATATTGATCTTTCTAAGCAAGTGTAAAGTAATCAATACACTACAAAGAAGAGGACAAGTAGGTAAGAGAAACCACCTCCTTATTCTTTTCATATATAATTGGAACAAAGAAAAGTGGACTGAAACCAACAAACCTGAACATCTTACGTGGGGTCTCCACTCCAAGGCAATGTTTTGGCACACATCATGTTTGACATGATATAGAGATACCTGGTGTAAGGGTTTAGTTGCACTGGACTCACAAGCTTAAATTCACAGACTGTGGGACTGAACAAACAGAACCAACAGTTTAACCTGTGGTGCAATGTTTCTGATATGTATTCATGAGTTTCCTTTGTTTTATTTTTGTAATAAAAATAAAGTAGTACATGGTACGCATCCAAACAGGAATTTGGAGGCGTCTCTGTGCATGCAGAAATAGCCTCCAGTATGTACCAGCTACAGTTAGGTCATACCAACTTTTATCATTCTGAAATTACATTAAATCAAAAACTGATCTTCACTTCCTACATCAAATGAAGGTTCAAAGTTAGATGCCACTTTTGAAGAGAAATATCTACTAACTGGGGCAAGCCAGCAGAAGGCCACCAGGATGATTGGGGGTTGGAGTAGAGCACTTATCCTGCAAGGAGAGGCTGAGAGGACTGCTTTTATTTATCCTAGAGAAGAGAAGCCTTCAGAGGGGATCTTATTACTGTGTTCAATTTCGTAAAGGAAGGATGATAGAGAAGCAAGAGCCAGAGCCTTCTCAGAGATATGCAGAGAAAGCCGAGGCAACAGTCACAAGCTACAACAAGGGAAATTCCACCTGGATATAAGGAAGGCATTTTTCATTTTGAGCATGTTTAAACACTGGGACTGGCTGCCAAGAGAAGCTGTGAGATTTCCATCATTGGAGGTATTAAAAAGTTTACCAGACAAGGTCCTGAGATACCCTAACTAACACTGAAATCACTCCTGCTTCAAGCAATTGGACTAGAGACTTCCATAGGTTCCTTCAAATGTGTATTATATTCTAGGATTCCCTCTTCTTTAAGTAAAAATATTGCTTGTACTTTTATTTATACTGCAAGATGATCATTATCAAATGAATTTCTAAAGCAAGGCTGTTATTCTAATAGCACTGCCTACATTCTTTCTAGTCACACTAAAATCAAAATGGATCTCTTAATGAGTGACCTTCATAGCTCTTCCTCATTACACTTGTGGTGTTGACCTATTTTCAGCCATTTCTTGTCAGCAAAGCCAACCACATCAGAGTTTATACATAAATATTCTTCCTTCTAGAGAACCATTAACAAAAAACCATGTACATCCGATTTCTGCAAACCGTTGACAAAGTCATCATCTAGCATTACAGGTGATCATTGGAGTATAGAGTAGCTGGAGTACCAGCAGCCCTGTTAAGAAAATACTCAACGTGGTTTTTTTCTAAATTTATAATCTAAGTTCATGTCAGACACGGTGCTGTCATTTCTCCTTACCTCAGAATTCATGACCCTTTCTCTGGTAAGCAGTCTTCGTAGCCATTCCTCCACATACTTTGGTGAAATCCGTTTAGTAGTGGAAATAATTTAATTTGATGTAGTCAGGTGCAATGTGCAGAAACAAGAATTGCAGAAGTGGTATTTGGTATCTCAGGGCACCACTTTGCTTTCCTGAGAACTGCTCTGACAGCGTGTGACCCTGCAATGCCTCCTCAGTCTCCAGACTGTCTGTGAAACAGCAAGTCCATGGCAGCGCCATGGCGTTCTTCTTGTGCCATTGATCTTTAAACTGTGTAATCTGGAGGTCTTGTGTGTGTTTTTGTACAGTCCCTAGAAGACTGGGAACTGAAGCTGTGCTATCACACAGTATATGACCCCAGTCCTGTGAAAGCATCAATGCTATGACATCGGATTTGCAGACAATGATAATCTGGCAGTTCCCAGGGTTCCTATTCACTTTCGCTTATATCACAAATAAAAATTCCTGAATCCCTGCTCTAAATTAAAGCTGGGATTAGCTTCTAATGAGAAAACTCCTTTTTTAATTTCTATGACATAATTACTACGATAGACTTTTTCATTACGATTTCTTAACTTGTCCATTACTTGTTTGGTTTTTTTTTTTTTTTTCCTTAAAGCTGGTTAAAGATACACCATTCACTAGGTAGGGTGGGAAGAATCAGTCCTGTGCAGATGCAAGTTCACCTTGAACTTGCATGATATTACATTTGGTTGGCTTTGCTGATTTTTCTTACCTGTTGCCCATGGCTCTGGGTCATGACGTAAAGGAATCTTTTTACAGAGAAAAACTCTTCTCTCTCAGTGTATAAACTACTTCAGATTGGGTCACAATCAGCTGGAAAGGGTTAAGATGCTGCTTAAGAGCAGGATCTTGTACATGACACAGCAGAGTCTGAGCAAGCAGCAGGTGATGAAGGCATGGATCTGGGGGTCTGTGGAGACATCCCTTCTCCTCCCAAACACTAAAAGAGTCAGGGTATGCTGGAGTGTCACAGCACCAGAGCAGCGCTAAAAAAAAAAAATTGCAGGCAACTGGCAAGAGGCAGGCAATGAAGGCAAAAATCAAAAGAACCAAAAGATTGAGAGGGTAAAAGATGTTTAAATAAAAGAGGAAACTGTGAGAAAGACAAAATAAAGAATGGGAGAGCATGCTGGGGAAAAGGCTTACCCATGTGCAATAGCACATGTATATTACAAGATTAAGCTCTGGGACATTTGTGTAGGAGTCTGAGAATATTTGAAACAAGTCCTGTATATATATTTCCCAAGCTTAAAGGAAAACTCCTTCATGAAAGAGATAAAAAGGGGAGTAAGAAAAGCTCTAAAAACCATTATTTAGCTAGCAACATGTACAATAGCTGGTGCAAGTTCTGAATGCAGCTCCTGGAATACAAATCTTTCTTATTTATGCAGAAAGACTAGGACTAGCCCCCTCATTAGAAGCATTAACAGGCAAGAATCAGCCACAGAAAATCAGTATGGAAAACAAATTTCATAGTAACTGTACTGCAGAATGTGATCCTGATATCAACAGGAAGGATCTTTTTTTTTCCTCCCCTTATGTGTCAAAAAGGAACTGGGAATGAGGGTCCACCGAAAGCTGGGATCAAATCATGCAAGGAAATGCAGAGATTGAGAGAAAAAAAGCTCTTCATTGAGTTCATAACACACAAAGGGAGGAAGAAATGGAAACCAGGAGCTGAAGCACATCAACCATAAAAGGTGCCTATTTTTTTCTGAAAACTTGTTTTGCCTTGCTCTTTTCTAAGTACTGCCACAATCCATGTGCATTCAATCCCTCATATACCTACAGGCCCAAAGCTCTAGGCTAGTTACAAGAAGCTGAAAACAGGGCCCTTCCTGCACAGAATAACATTTTAAAATTAAATAAAACCAAACAACCACTTACATTTGTTCCCTCCATTTCTTTTTGCACATTACCCCATTATTCTGATAGATAACAAAGAGTTTGTGCCATATTAATAAAAGGGATGAGAGATCATTTTTATCTTCTCCAGCTGAATGATTTACAACATAAGATGTAGGAATGAGATCACCTTATCTCCATCTTTCAAAAGACAATGAGTGTAGAACTGACTGAAATTAATTTCTGATTTTTTGCTTCTAATCAGATGACTGCAAATCACCACAAATCCTTCCAGTCTCTAGGGTATTTTCAATATACGAAATATGATTTTAAAATTCTTTGATCAGAAGAGGCAGCAACAGCTGTTCCAAATTGCCTTTTAATTCCTATATATCTGTGAAGAGGAATAAGCTAAAGGAATCTCAAAAAGGCAAAAGAGAAAAAATTCCATTGGGCAATTGCCTTGGGATTCTATCTTGGTATCAGTTTACATATGCCGAATTGGTATTATAGGTTTTCAAAGAAATAACATCCATCTGATGAAGAGGCAAAGAAAACTATTCAAGAACAATGAAGAAATAAATAGTAAAAAGTGAGAAGAATGAAGGTTTTTCAGTAATGGAATTGCTGGCAAGAAGCAGAAATACTGTACACAACCCTCATCCAGGAAAGCAAAGACGCATGGTTAATTTTAATTTTAACCTCATTTGAGACTGGAGCATGTGATTCACTGCCCCATTTAGTTCAAAATTAAAATTAAGCATGTGCTTAAGTGCTTTGCTGGACTGAGGCCATATACAAGAGTATACCAGTCATGAATCCCTATTGCCATATGTTGATTTGGAATTGAAAAGTCAAAGTTTTAAGATAAAATACCTGGCATGGTTAATTTTAATTTTAACCTCATTTGAGACTGGAGCATGTGATTCACTGCCCCATTTAGTTCAAAATTAAAATTAAGCATGTGCTTAAGTGCTTTGCTGGACTGAGGCCATATACAAGAGTATACCAGTCATGAATCCCTATTGCCATATGTTGATTTGGAATTGAAAAGTCAAAGTTTTAAGATAAAATACCTGGTTTTTTTTATTTGTTTGTTTATTTTTAATGCTTTTTTTTGAATGCATTGGTAGCAGGGAAAGCTACAGCAGTTACACAGTTCCTTTTGAGAAACAAATGCAAAATAAACAAAAATTCCCTGAAAACTTAGCAAAAGAAATTAATCTAGAAAATTCCCAGAACTTAAGAGAGAAAAAAAAAACCAGCTTTTAAAGATTGATTACACTGTCCTACATGTCTGTGTGCATTGTGGCCACCAGCCTTATGTATTTTTCCCCCATTCTACAGTATATGGTTCACAGCCTATGCTGTAGTGAGATAAAGCCGAGAAAGAAGCTGCTATGAATATCCCAATGCAGCAATTCAGAACACAATTTCTGGCTGGCTTACCTCCTGGTTATCCCTTAGCCATAGACTGAGTAGAAACATAATGCCTCTGCATGTCCAGGGAAATGTCATTTCTAATGTCACCTCTCAAGCACTGGAGCCAAAATGCCTTTCAGTGCCCAATAAATTCTCCAGGTGATGGCAGAGTAGAAAGGGAGCCACAATTCTGTCTTTTCCTGACTCCAGGATTTGTTACCTTTGAGTGCAGAACAGAGCAGGAACAGAGCGGGCACGGCAGCAAGTGAAGGAAACATTGCTCCAGCAGTTCTGGGTACCCACACTGTTTTGTTGCAGCACTGTAGCTCCTCTTCAGGTCTTAAGGAGCTCCAGAGTTGCCCAACATAGGAAACTGTAGCCCATCACAACAGGGCTTGAAGTGGGCACGTAAAGCTCTTTTTACCACCTTGCCTCTCTCTTACTCTCCTTCATACAGGCAAGGACAACCTACTGCATTGAATATTTTACTAACATTACAGCAGGTCACTAATTGCACCAGTGTGTAACGCTCTGGCATTGTATAATGTAGAGAAAGAGGCTAAGCTTAGTTTTTAGAATAAGAAGTACTATGCTTATCTCAGAGGACTACTTCTTTCCTCAAGAAAATCAGGGAAAAACTAAAAGAACAGAGCATCTGTGATTGATGCTGAGGAACCAGAACTGCTAGATAGAATATCTTGACGTCACCTGGGGCTTTCTGTTTGAGCATCCATCTCAACTTTTGAGTTCAACACTTTGCACTAATTGAGCCCAGAAGATTCTGGCCTGCGAGGGATTTTTGAATCTGGACATATTAAATTGTAGAAATATGATGTTGATCTGGTGTTAAGTGTCTGACTAGAGTCCCAAAGAGGAAAGAGGCTTCAGTTCCAAAGTAATCAGTTAAAGAAAAGAAATTAAAAAGAAACATGCCAAAACAGTAGCCTACCTGAAAGGAAAATTAAACTTCCTTTCTCTTTATGGGCCATAGTTTTGTCCTAGAAATTATGTCTCTGGGAAATATGTCACACGAAAAGAATCTCAGCCATTATTGCAAGTGAAATGGCAGAGACTGATCTGTCATTTAGCTTTTCTACCATCTTCCAGCTACCGCAAGATAGACCTGTGTGCATGCTTGCTTTGAAGTTAGCCATCTTCCACAACACATGTAACCACTACTGCAAATCAGCATTAACAACATGTGTCTACATGCATTTGACTGTACATAAGGCATGCTTTTGTGCTTTACTGAGCAGAGATCCATGGAAACAGACAGTTGAAAGCTTTCCAAGATAATGATCTGTACTGGCCATAGGAACTGCACGTTCTCAGAGCCAGACACTTGTACGTTGTCACCCTCTCCAATACTTTGCACAATCTTATTCTCTCCTTCTCCTTGGCCACACAAGTACAAGAGAACATTGTCAGTTTTACTGAAGCATCAGCACCTCTGCTGGTAAGGAGGGGGCTTTGATCATGCAGATACTTCACATGGCTCATTCTTAACAGAGGAATTGATTGTCAGTCCTTTCACATATGTTTAGGGTGAAGCTCTATGTCAGAGGCTCACAGGCTTGAAACTGTACCTCTGTCCAATGACTGAGGAAATAGACACTACCTTCCATTGGAAGGAAGGCTTGGAGAGGCTCCTCTGGCTATCTTATCTTCATCCCTGCTGCAGTGGGCCAGTGGCCTGCTTCAGCAGTACAGCTTTGTATCCCAGACTATCTGGCTGCACTCCAGCCTTCTCCTGCAATTGCCATTTCCTCCCCTCAGTGGTAACAGAAATCTGTGACTCTCACATAGTGCTTGATACTGGTAGCTCTTAGTCTTCCACAAAGAAAATGGGTATATTTAATCTTATTTTAGATATAAGGAATCTGAGTAACAGAGATGTGAGATAAGTAATTTAAGGTACCTTAGAGATGGCAGGCAGGGCCAGGGAGATATCTCAGTGTTCTATCAACAAGGTTATGTTGAAAGAATTCAGTGTGTATGTATCTCTCGATAGAAGTTTTGACTATCAACAAATGCCAGGATAGAAGTATTAGCATTATTTAATACCAATGGCACCAGAATTCCATTTATATTACTGTTCCTACCAATAGCCTTATGGCTTAGTCCTTGAGTAGTTCTCACCTTGAGAACATCCTTTGAAGGGACACAATTGCACTGCCTACAGAAGGACAGGAACTGTCTGTAATGGAAGTGGTTGCACGAAGACACAGGACTTGAGCCCTGCTTCTGCTCATCTAATATGCCAGCTGAGGCAGCCTCATTAGCACAGGTGGGGAATGCTCACCTTGCCTCTTTGCCTTCCCACACTCATGAAACACCACAGGTGAGATGAAAGTATGGGTTAAAGTCCCTCTTTAAAGGCCAGTTGGATTGCTGCAGCAATGGTTACTATACATAGTTCCAAAGCCCTGATCCTGGCAGACTTCTAGAAAGAAGACTTTACAGAAATCAGCTGAATTTCCTTATCAATATGGGAAACCGTGGGATAGTTCTTTGTCAGCACTTACTGTCTCACAGTTTCTCTTTCAACAGCTTGAAAGAGCTTCTATTGAAAAAGATAACAGCTGAATGCTGCAAATAACTGAATGCCAGGGCATAAAGAAAAATAAATGTGGTTTCTTTTTTAATGAATTTCCTTACCAAGCCTTTGTACTACTGCATGTTTGTTGATGGACTACTCAGTGTGGAACTAGCTATGCATATAAATTGTCAGGGAGAAAATTTACTTGTGAATTTGTTTTGATGCTTTTTTTTTCCTGTAGAAGGGGTTCTCTGCAAAAGTGAAGATAAATGTTTTGTGCAAGCATCTCTTATGGTCCACAGGAGATTTTTTGATCACAATAAGGGGAAAAGAGGCAAGACATACCTTTTTTCAGGCAAGACATACCTTTGCCTGACCTACAGCTTCAGGTTCTTTTGTTAAACTGTCCTGTTTTAAACGTTCATTAGGCCAGAAACAGTGTTCAATCTATGCCTGGTATTCAGGATACCCATCTTTCATGAATGTTTTAAAATCCAAGTCAAGGATCTTTGTGTGAGCCAAGGTCTTAGCAGGCCAAGAGCTGCCAATTGGTGGCTGTTTCATGAAGGCTTGCTTTCACTCTCTATTAATGGTTCTGGATGTTCTAGACAAGTTTAAATTTTCATAGATTGAAAACTTACTTCAAACCCTTTCTATTTTTTTTTTTATGACACACTTTACCTTCATGAAAACTCCTCATAAAATTCTTGTCAGTCCTAAAATTAGACATCTTGGCTTGAGAGAAAATAAGATTCTCTTATTCCAGTGGACATTATAATTCAAGACAAATTACCCCAGGGGAACTCCCTGCCCCTCTCTAAGATTCTGCTATTCTGGAAAAAACAGCCTGGTTAAAGCCTCTCCCTCCTTGGAATTTTTGTCAGATGTTTTCCAATTAACAAATCTCCCTTATACAGCACTACCTCTTTCTCATTGCCTCTTTCTACAACCATATTTCTGCTTATCTGCTTTCCTCTTTCTACCTGTGCTGTAATTTCCAGTCTTCCCCTCCCTCTCCTCCCATCTACACCATTTCATCAAAGCACTTAAACATACGCACAAGCAATACCCTGTTAAAGCATGTGTTTGAGTGCCATGACTAGGAAGATGGAGTGCTGAACTGAGGTGCAGGACAGAATCCAAACCCCATAAATGTCTCTTTGTACCAATTTGTTAGTCCCCAGGAACCTCATAAGGTTCCAAACAGGCTTCAGAAGCACCTGTTGAGATCCAAGGAACACTAGGGACTTCTTCAACCTCCAGGCATTACTCTAAGGACTTAATGAACTGAAAACACTTGCACTGCGAATAAAAGCTGATGGTTTTTCTTCCTCTTTCATCAAATATCATTCATTTATGAGAAAACTATGTCAGAAACTGAATTTTTAAATTTTTAATCATGTTGTTTACTCTTTACAGTATCTCAAGGATGGAAATTGAGTCTTCTGTGGTCCAGGTGTTATTTTAAATGTACAATGGAACTGCATACTTGTGCACAAATGGTGAAACAAAAGTCACAAGGGACCTGTCCCTTGGTAGTCTCATCCTCTTTTATAAATTGCCCTTTCAATTTTGGAGACTGCCTGGACCTGGTCACCAGGGGAGATAAATCACCACAGCCTACAGAAGTTAATGGTATGCTCTTGGTTTAAGTTCATCTGAGAATTTGGCACTCAGCATCTATTGTGCTTCTGATTAGATACACTAGTCTTACTCCCCATATCTTGAAAAATAACGTGATTGAGTAGTTAACATTTGCAAAGGCTTGACAAGGGGGGATTGAGAAAGGATATGCTGAACTGGGCATAAAAGATCAGCAATGTCCCACCCCTTTAACCTATAATTTCTCTTATACAGGACTGACCTCCTAAATCTGTATAGCATTATCTGACTTAAATGCACATATGCTGGCTTTGTGATTTGTAAATATGAATTAATGTTCAACATATACTCAGAAAACATAATTACATAGCTTAATCTAAGTCTCATTTATAGTTAGGCCACTGGCATAGAAACAGTAGAGAAAGGCAAATGACATGCAAAATAATGCTGTGGGCAAAGCAAACTTGAGCAATCTGAAAAGGGAGAAAGAAAGAGATAATTATCTAAATGGAACATAACAGCCATTCATTACACATTCACAGCTTGATCTAAACCCTACTGAAGTTAACAGAAAGATCCCCCTCAACTTTAGTGAGTTTTGAATTAAGCTTTTAAACATTAGGAAGATTAGAGATATTAGAGATTTTTATTTCTTTTAGCATTTCACACTCAAACTCTGCAATAGAAAGGTCATTAAGCAGCAGCTCCCCTTCCCTGTCATTTCTTCCCTCAGCCTTCCTCAGTATTGCCTGACTCTGGGACTCTGATAGTAGTTATCAGGAGAGTTACAGTCTTCAAAAAGAACCAGGATCTGTGATCCTTAAAGCAGGCTTAACAAAGTAGTTTCCTTCAGAAAGGCAACTGATATTTACCAGTTATTTTCAGACAAATTTGACTGCACATGACTACCATCTCAGCAGCATCGGGCTACAATATCTTGGAAAACTGTCACAAATTAAGATTTTATGTAAAACCCAAAGCGTTGTAATTGAAGTGATAGAGAGACTTCTAGGCACATACCAGAAAGTTATACTCTCTACTTTGGCATGTCAGAGAAATGGGCTGATTTGGTGAAATTACAATTCTCATCATACCAGGATAAATAAATAAATGTTTGTTTACTGCTCACTCTCCTTTGCATGAAATATACAACCTACAATGGTTCTGCCCAGTCTTCAGATTAGACTTGGATAGAACATGGTGTGTATCTGCGAAGCTATATACATTTGCTAACTCTTGAGAAGAAACAGATAAGCTTTATTCAGAGCAAGTCACTGGAGATTGAATCACCTAGAGCATTCACCAGGTACTCCCTGACTGAGAGTCAGATACTTCAGATGGCTGCACCGCACTTTACAGTGAAAAACTGTATGTGTTATTTTAGCAACATTTATAGCAGGAACAATTGATCTATAGGGGAAAAAACGCTTTAAAATAGTTCTAATTACATGCAGCCCTGTCATGTTGTTAAATGAGGCCCACTGCTGTTTTATGAATAATTTGCAGAATTCATTGTCAGTAAATTATACTAGGAATTGGGAATAGGCTCTGGACTGCAATGCAGCAGGTTTTTGCTTCCCTCCTGCCTTATAATACATTCAGAGTATTTGTTATAACTACAGAACATAATTGCAATTATACTCAAAGACAAGTAACTACAATGTACAAACAACAGTGTTTCATTTCCCACCAGACTGTGACTTAATAAAAGTAGCTGACTTAGCAAGAATGGAGACTCTTTCCTATCAACAAACCAAAGAAAATGCTTTGTCTACACAAGGCTGCAAATGGTAATCATGAAGTTTCTTTTAAACATTTTTAGGTTGATGCCAGTAAGCCTCCAAATATTTCTTTTCCTCCTGAATAAGAACCCAGTAACATAGTATTTGTAGCATATCCTGGAAGATAAGCCACACAAAATCTGGCACGACCACAGAGCAGAATTGATCAAAGTGTGGAACCCTCCACTCTCTGCCCCACTCTGTATTTCAGAGCCCTATGCCAGAGGTCAGCCCTGTCTCTCCTGTTGCACTGATCCTTCTCATCGCTGCATACCTTTCCAACTAGTCCCCTCATCTAACCCAAAGCTTGTTTCTCAAGCATAAAATCAAGTTGCCTATAGACATTCTCCATACCAATGCAGAGAATTAGGGATTCCTCTTTTCTCTCTTCTGTCTTAAGTAGCACAAGCACACACAAGACTCCTTTAAATGAATTCAGCACAGTGGTTTTCTCCTGTGTCTACATAACCAACTTCGTTGTCAGCTTTAACAAATGTAGGCTTGTTCTATCTACTTTAAGGCTAGGAGGACTATTGTAAACATAGAGCCTGGCTGCCTGTGTAACTCATGCTGCAACAATATGCCACCCAACAATTTCTGCCTCAGTCCCATAACTTGTGACTGAGGTGTAATGCATCATTTCAGATACATCTACTATTTAGTCTTAAGTCGTTACAGACTTCACCCATTCTTAAGGTAGATTGTTCTGGCACCTAACTCTCCTTGCTGCAAAATCGTACCTTTTATTTCTGGTGTGAATTTGTCCAGCTTCAGATTCTAACCACTTAAATGTCTTTTAATCCTTGATTAAAGAACCTTCTGCTTATCAGAAACTGCATCCCCACTAGGGTTCTTGTGGATGACAATTAACTTGCTTCCTCCTGAATAAACCAGACTGATTGTGGTCAAACACTATTCTTCACACTGTTACTATGACATGCGTCTTCAAGACTTCAAATCGTTCTCACAACTCTTTTTGTGAACCTCTCCAAACTTCATCTTTGGCATAAAATTCACTTTGGCCAGCTGCAGTAAAGAAACTCACCACCAAAAATCATGGTGTTACTTATATTCTATAGTACCAGGTAACGTATGCTACTGTCCTTTACTCCTTTATTGACTACATTCTATGCCAGCATTTTCATGATTTTTCCTGAGCCAGTGCCAATCTAGTAGTCATTTTGACCTGTAGGTATATGATCTGTAGTCATCTTGACCACACTATTTTATTTATATGTTTATTTAACACTGGTATAGCATTTGATTTTCTTCAGTCCTCAGGAACACGTAAAGGCCAACACAGTTGATTTCAGTATGACTTTGTTAGTCACCTGTGTAACCAAAAAACTAGATCATACTGTTCTCATTATTTAGGAAAACTAGAAGCAGTCATGGCACCATGAGACCAGGTTCACATAACAACCACCACTACATGTGGCTTTGACCCATTTCATTCCATCTTCCCTTTCTACTGTGCCATGCTGTTAGCATTTTGTAATTTGCATTTCTGTGGGTAAATGTTATTAAAGATTAGATTTCACTAGAGCAATTACACTAATTAGTTAATTAAGTTTAGCTGAAAGAAGTTTATCACATTTCCAAAATCTGCAGTTTTTACATCCTTGTATAAGGATGTCCTTTCTGGTAAACTGTCTTTTCTTATGTAAGCAGATACTCCTTTTGACAGACTCAGCTTTGCCTCCACTAGTCCAAACACTAGTTTACTACATGTTGCTGCTTAAATCAGAGGATAATATCTGTTTATATCAGATAGATAGAGGATATCAGAGGATAATATCTATTTATTTTGGTATAAATACAGATTTATACCAAAGTCTGTAAGACTTGGATAAGCATCTCATGCTCATTGTAACCTAGAAAGCTGTTCTTATACAAACTAGTTGCCTGAAATGACCATTATTTCCCCAGGTAAATGTTTAATACTCATAGCAGCTACCTGAAAATACCCTTTTGGTTTTGGATGTATCTCTACTATACAGCCAAGGAGGAAAACCCAAGCACAAAAGAGCAATACGCAGAGTTAAGGGGAAGGCAGTCTTTGTATTAGGGAAATAACACAGTCTAGACCAAAGACGATGACTCTGGAAAACAAAATCTCTGAATTTTCTTCTTGACCCTGACTCCACCCTACAGTGTGAGCATACCCCAACTCCATTTCACTTCTGTGTCCTTTCTCACCTTGCTTTGCTCACTGTAAACCCCCAGGGGTTGTCTCTTGCTTTGTGTTATGTTCTGCCTAACAGAACATTCCTGCAGTGCTGCTATAACTATAACATGCCTAGAAGACTTTCTCTGACAGGATTATTTAGTAACATGACATAAGACAAACCATGACACAGTTATGTGCATGTAGTACATGAGCATTCTACAAAGAGAACACTGGAAGATTTTTCTGTGGATGATACTGAATTTCTTTATGAAAAGAAAAAAAAAATCCTCGGATACTGAGTTCACTGAAGTCCTGGCCTGATGTGTAAATCAGAGGATTACATGCACAGCCTGTTTTCTAGAGTCATTTCTGTGAAAGGCATTCTAAGCTTCCAGAGATCAGAATAAGGAAAGTTCATAGGCTGGTCAAAACAGTCACCAAAACTGAGGAAAACTCTTGCATTTATAGCATAGTTAGGGAAAACCTGGAAATTGGTCATAGCATTACCTGTTCTTGGCTGCTATTAACTTCACAGTTTCTGGGGCAACAGCAAACATATTCACTTAAATACATAGGTTTTCCAAGGTACCTATGTTCACAACAACATGAACACAATTGCGACATAGTTTCAGCCAAGCTCCATGGTCTTCCCATAATGCTAAATTCAGTAAACACCTCTGAGTGGATCATTTTGTCTGTAACACAACGGACTATTTCTGCAGGTTGCGCACTGTCTGCTAGATAAAATATATTTGCCTAGTGAGAAATGAAGGAGGATCATGATGTGACAGCAGATAACATGACAGCTGCACTTCACTTATGCAAACATCTTCTCAGCAACCTGGGAACAGGGTGCAGGCCTTGTGTCAATCAATTCTCCCTTTGAGACATAGATCAAAAAAACATTGCACCACATCCTTTCCTTTCCCTTTTCTTTTTTTGTCTTTTATTCATTTTGAAATCTGTACAGGGATAAGAAGCAGATTTCTACTTACATGACAATGTCTACTTGACTTCAGAAACAGTTTTGCATTTTCAGTGGTGTGCCTGTTTAGCAGCTCATTGCATTTCTGCTGAAAAGCCCATTACAATGCCTGTGGTGTAGTCAATTACCTGGGAATATTGTAATCATCCTGCTGCCGCTTTCCTTGATTGTCAGTGGCCTGGTTGCTCTAGTCCATCAGCACAGCTCCACTGCATTCTTGAGGCTGTTATTCTCAGAGAGCTGTTTTTCCTCTGTGAAGTCTATTCAGATTAAAACAGGTAATTCTTTATGCATAAAACTCTCTTTGAAGATGCATAACAAAAATCGTGGCTTTTATATGATTAATAGAGCTGTCAGGACCTGTTTGAGATTTAATTTCCTTATTGTGAAAGTTTAACTCACTAGTTTCAGAATAAAAACCTACACTGATCACAATGTTACAGCAGTTGAAAGCAGGGTTGAAGCCACATGGATGCATAGAAGCTGAGGCAAAGCATAGCCATAAAGAATGTATATTATACTGAAGCACTGTGAAAGTCCTAGTATTCGATATAATGTATACACAACCAGTGTTCGATTTTTTTAATGCCAGCTAAACAGTTTGAATCACCAATCCAATTAAAAAAATGTGGAACCAGTGTGCCTAAATCCCCTGAGCACCACTTAAGTCTCTGCCTTCATGTACATATATCTACCTTGCAAATTAAGCAAACAACCTCAAATTTTATCACAGAGCTTGCAATGGCTATTTAAGCTACATGCATTATTTCAAAGCAGTATAAATTGATATGTTATTTTGCAAAATATTCTAAACATCTGAAGATGCTCATACCCCTGATACCCAGCACAATGCCCCACACTACCCAAATATAACTGCAATGAAAATCAAGGCGGTTGCCCAGCAAGAAACACTCATTCAGTGTAAACAGGCTGCACAGGATACTAGTTCAAGCAAGACTTACAGAGATATCACTGGTCAGAAGGCAAAAGCTATATCTGAGTGAGATTTGGAAAGGGATTCACAGTGGACCAGGAAATACGTATCTGAGCACCAGTCAGAAAACAGGAGAAAGTCTGAATCAGTTATTAACTGATGAAGGAAAATTCAGAGTTAGCCTATCTGTGTTTACTTTGACTTATAAAATTAGTTTGGATTTTTCATATAAATGCTCTTTTACATGTTGGAAATGCAAATGGTGGTAGGAGGACAGGAATAAAGCCCCTCTCTGAGTTGCCATAGCTATCAGACTGTTTCTCCCTCCTCTCCAAGTGCCCAAACCCTCAGGTTCTTCCTTGGTTTTATCTTGGAACAAGCAAGACAATGTTGCCCATCTGGATGGCACAAATTCTGCCATGAAAGGCAGCAGTCAGCTGAGATAATCAGCTGCCTAGTGCTCAGCCCACACAGCCAGGTCTCTAGCAGCTTCTGCATTGGTATCACAGAATCTTTGGGTTGGAAGGGACCTCTCAAGGTCATCCAGTCCAACCCCCCTGCCGCAAGTAGGAACATCATCAACTAGATCAGGTTGCTCAGAGCCCCGTCCAACCTAACCTGGAATGTTTCCAGGGATGGGGCATCTACCACCTCTCTGGGCAACCTAGGCCAGGGTTTCACCACACTCATTGGGAAAAATATCTAGTCTAAATCTACCCTTTTTTAGCTTAAAACCATTACCCCTTGTTGTATTGCTAATGGCCCTGCTAAAAAGCCTGTCCCCATCTTTCTTATAAGCCCCCTTTAAGTACTGAAAGGCCACAATAAGGTCTCCCCGGAGCCGCCTTTTCTCCAGGCTGAATAACCCCAACCCTCTCAGCCTGTCCTCATAGGAGAGGTGTTCCATCCCTCTGATCATTTTTGTGCCCCTCCTCTGGACCCTCTCCAACAGGTCCATATCTTTCCTGTGCTGAGGGCTCCAGAGCTGGACAACAATCTGCTTCCCAAACACCTTTCCTGACAGAAGTCGCTGCAGTACTAGTCATGATTTTTATCTACTCTCTCCACTTGCTAAGCACCTGTCTTCTCACCAGTAGAAGGTGATAAGAGGTATCTAACAAACTGTATATTCCTGTTCTGATGCCAATCCTAATCTAGCATTTAGGTATGGTTTATCTTAAAGCATAGACACTGTCCCAGTGAAACAAGACTGAAGTGTGCATACAAAAATCCACAGAAAGTAGATAGTCTTTGCTGCCTGCTTCTTTTCCTATTAGCTGCAGTGCCTGTGGTAATTTTCTCAAATACCAATGAGAATTCATCTGATCTAAACTCCAGCCAGTAATTTTTAGATCATTAAAAAACAGCCATTCAATCTTTTTTCTATGTCTTAAGCAGGTTTCTTTGCCCAGAGGTATTCTGTGAGTCATTAGGCTATATTACTTTTTCAAGTTGCTATGTTTACTATTAGTTTTATTTTACCTAAATTTCACATCATATCTTCAAATGCAAAGGTATGGTAAATCAGCAGTTGTACTAGGGGATTTATATGCATATCTTAGGATAACCTTCCTGGCATATTTTGGGGACAGCTTTCCACTGCCTGGCTAGAACTAGGAACTTCCCTCTCTTTCCTACAAAGCAGATAAATACAGAAGTTAAACATTTAGCTTTAACATGGAAATGTTAGAAATGTCTGCAGAAGCAAGACTCAGATAATTGAAACTGTATAGTAACATTCAGCTTAATGAAATGTTGTAACAATAGAAAAACATTATAGAGTACCCATATGACAACAATGAATAATCTGATATTATAGCATTAAAAACATCCACTTGATTAGAGGACAGGAAACAATTCCCTTGGAAAATAATTCTATGCTCAATAGGCTGTTTCTGCTGCTGGATAATGAAACTGCTACATGAACAACTGCCCACAGAACAACAGCATGGCACTAAGATTTAGATATTTTTGCCAGGCAGAAAACAAGTCAGTGAGACCCAGCATAACCCACACTCTGAGACAGCATCCCAAGTTTGTACACACTCCTCCATGCACTTAGGAGATGGCAACCTTCAAACTGAGAAATGCCAGAACACTAAAACCAGCACTGTTTGTACCTTGACTGTATTTTGTGCTACAGTACAACCAGAGTCTCAAACTTAGTCAAGCCCCCCTCAGAGCTACATGCCTTTACGTAGGAATAGGCAGTCCCATCTTGAAGTTTATCACCTGAACACAGGACGAGAGGAGATACAGAGGCAGAAAGATGAAGTAAGTTGCTCCAGTAGCAGCACTCAAGAGTGCAGGTTGGCTATGCCTCGTCCCCTGCCCTTTCTGCAGTGTCCTGCTGCTCTCCATCGTTAACAGCAAGGCAGGCACAGTGCTTACTCTATGTCTGAAGGAAGTTACATTAGAATGGAAATGCCATGTTTCTCCAGCTCATTTAAATGACAAAGGGCTTATAAATGTCTTGTTTCTCATCTTCTTTTCACTGTAAATCAAGAACAACTTCTCTAAATTTGATGTAGTTACACTGGTACAAAGTTAATCTCAAAGAACTGTGAAACCACGTACCTATGATCCAAAGCAGAAATTATATGAAACCCTTGTCTAATCATTAATTTACATCAGCCTACTGGGCAAACTTCCTGCTAGGATAACAACAGACAATTTGGAGGAAGAATTAACTGCCACATAGCCAGGACATAGGTAAGAGCTCATCAGGGCATTCACAAAGCTCAGAAAGAGACATAGAAAAAAAATGAAACAAAGTACTCAAGATGGTTTGTCCCTGCATATTGGCCTTATCAGCATATAGGCACATATTCACTCAAGCAGGTAGTTTATATAGAGGTTCATTATCTTAGTGCTCATAACTCCTTCTACTTTAATCTTAGACTCTAAAAGCAGCTGCTCAGCATTGACTTTAACGGAGACATAAAAAGTGTGTAGTGGGTATTTTTTAAATGTTTTTAAAACAGACATTAGTTTTACTTCTAAAAGGTTGTGTTACCTCTGGGTTAAATTCAAGTCTATTTTGCATGAAAACATGAAAGCAAATCCCTTGGAATCCATGGAATTGGATTCACTTTGCAGGTGAGGTTTGAGGACAACATCACCGATGTCTGAAGTGCATTTGGGTCACAAACAGAGGATGGCAAGAAAAATCATTCCATTTTACCTCTGCACTTTACATTTCCTGAGCTTCATGAAGGCTCACTACATTGCTGTCACACTCTCATCCAACTGTGGACATGGGCTCCATGCAGCAGAACAGCAGCAGAAGACCCACCCAACACTGTTGGAAAGGAAATGCCTTGTTTGCAGATACCCACTTTCTCCTTGGAAAGCCACATTTGAATCTCTAGCTATGTATAGTCCAGAGAGTGAGACTGACACAATACAACTGGGATATTCAGTTGCTTAAACATAAGTATCTAATACCACTTCAGATAACATGTCTTAACCTGAGGTCCAGTTTCTAACAAGTCCTACATTGTATTAGTCAGCCCCATTATACACCTTCCTGTAGGCAGCAAAATCCCACATTTTTTGACCAGCTGTGATGATCTTTCCCATCTAAGTGGTCCGGCCATCTGCTGTACAAAAATTGAGTGGATCTATTACTGTATGGCATACATTTTGGAACTCGGGGAAATAAATCTTGAAACCAGAATGATGCAGTCTTCAGATGTTATTTGAAATAGAGAAAGGAGAAAAAATTACGTAGGAAAGATCAGTTTGGCTGAATTGGTTTTCTCTTTTGAAGAAGTACTGGAGACTATATGTGAGGTAGATCTTTTTCAAAAGGATTTGTTTTCAAAACCAAGTTAGACTGGTTTATGGGGAAAATGTGGCTCTGAGCAAAACAAAATACATAAATAGACTGGCTAGATTTGAGAGAATAAGGCAATAAATCAAATCCCCATAAATAGAACTCACAGTCATGTACCATACAAAGTGACCTAAAGCAGTGCAGAAAGAAAAAACATTTGGAAAGCATAAAACTTAGAAACCAGATATTTCAAGAGGACAAACAGTGCATAATTTATAAGCAAGGTAAAACTGCAGTGGCAGCAATAAAGTGAAAAATAGAAAAATAGAGGGTTTTCACTTCAATTTTTTCCCGTAAAGTACAGTAACTATGGTATCATCAGGGGTTTGGAGGATACAAGCAAGACAAGTGCACAGCCCTCTGTTCCCCCACTAGCAGCTTCTGGTGTGAACTCACCAATATAAATACAACAGTAGTGTAGTGTCCAGTCCAGCAAATCCACTCTCCATTGACGATACTTCAATCATCATTAATCTTGGCATTAGCAATGTCATATAGCTCTTATTTTATCTATCTCAAGATGTATACAATTTTACAAAGACACAGGCAAAAAGAGTTGCTAGTTTTGAAAACAGCTGAATACAACTCACATGATACATTAGGGGACAGCTTGTTCCCATTTCTTTACAGTAATACGCATGACAAGTGGAAGGCACAACAAATAACACCCAACAGTTTCTTCCTGTTTTCATTGTTTTTCCTGTTCGCGCATTCCCCTCTTCACACAGCCCGTACTAATAATATTGCTTTCCAGTCTAGGGTACAATTATTTAAAACTTCTTGCTCTGATTGATCTGTAGGTATTGACATTTTCAAGCTACTTTGGAGGAATGTTTGACATGGCTTTAAAACTGCAGTGTAATAGTGATGTGAAGCAACCAACTCAACTCGACTCTCCCCCGCCCAGCAGGACAGCAGGAGAAAATAGAATGAGAAAGTTCATGGTTGAAGACAGAAAGATCATTTACCAACTACTGTCATGGGTAAAACAGACTCTACTTAGGGGAAATTAACTTTATTTACCACCAATTAAAATAGATTCAGGTAGTGAGAAACAAAAAGACAAACTTTAAAACAATACCTTTTCTCTCCTTATCACAGGCCCTTAACCTCACTCCTTCACTGCCGACTCCTTTACCTCTTCCTGCCTCAAACTGTCCAGGGCAATGAGGGCTGTGGTCAGCCACAACAGCTCCTCTCTGCCGCTCCTTCCTCCTCACACTCTTCCCCTGCTCCGCCACGGTCTCCCCACAGGGACCCAGGGGAATCTCTGCTCCGGCGCCTGCAGCACCTCCCGCCCCTCCTCCTGCTCTCACCTGGGCACTCGCAGGGCTGGGTCTCGCACTGGTTTTCCCTCACAGGTGTGCAGCATTTTGTCCTTTCGTAAGCACGTTTTCCCTGAGGCACCACCAGCCTCGCTGAGGGGCTCAGCTGTGCCCCAGGTGCGGCCGTTGGGGAACCAGCCGGAACTGGCTGGAACCAGCTGTGCCCGGCCCAGGCAGCCCCTGCCTCTCCCCACAGGGGCCCCTGGCAGCTGCTCGGTTTTTACACCCGATACAAAGGTGTATCTCACAATCCTTCACAGTAAGACAAGGCAGCGTTTTGAGTCTCTTTTTACAGGTGAAACGTGGCCACAAAAATGACACAGCAAGGAGTCTCACCGAGGTGCCCCACAAGCTGTGCTGTGCTCCTCACGCCCCAGTACGGCTGTCGAGTTGGAGCAGGTGACCCCCAGACGTCCCCCACCCACCACTGCTCCGCAGCCCTGCCAGCATCGTACTTCCAGGCCCACGATTTACAACATTTCCACTCCACTTACATGCAGCCCGACAGAGTCACGCTCCCCAGATCGTGAGGGGTGGGTGTCAAACCAGAACACGACACTATGGAAGGGACGATCGCACAGAGATGCAGTGGCAGTTTACACCAACTAAACCTGTCCTTCCACCCAGCTTTTCCTCTGATAATACCTTAGGACTGTCTTGCAGTGCAGAATTCATACCAGCTAGAGAGAAATCAGGGTAGTTTGCACACAAAAAGTCTATATGGACCACAGTGCAGGTTGGGATCTCTCACTGGAAGTTTCGACAGCCTCATGGTTGTTGTATTCATACAGTACTTCCAAGCAGACGCTTTGGCCCAGCAAAGACGTTTTTTGGAACAGTGGCACATGGTGATCGTCAGCCCAAAGGCAAATGTCACAATCATAGTATCACAGAATAATTTTGGCAGGATGGGACCTCTGGAAGTTTCTACCCCAAGACCCTACTCAAAGCAGGTCTGATTAGGTCGGGTTGCTCAGGACCTCCCTCTCCATATTTAAAAATAATCTGTTATTTCAGGGCAGAATTTTTTAATACTTAGAACTAAACCTAGCATTTTAGGAGTTACACCCAAAAGATTAGAAATGTTCTTATCCCCATCTATGGACTAGAGACACTTGTGAGCATAGTCTTAGCAACAGGATAATGGAGAAGAAGATGTCTATGCTAATAGTTACATTCCAAGGAAATTACACCAGCCAAGAAGTAAAAAAGAAAGCAGAAAAGGTCATATATATTGTATTGTATGTATTTTGTCATAAACTGCTTAAAATCCATTATGGACATAAATACTGTGGTTTTGCTTGAACAGCTGGAGGGTGTTTAACCAGCTATAAAAAACATTGCAATGGGCAGTAACTCCCAAGTAGTTTGTCATAAAAGATGACTTTGCTTTAGACTAAATAGGTAGAATATATGTTCACTCTGACAAGCATGTTTTTAAGAAAAGAACAGCATCTGAGTTCTGAGCAGACCCAGGGACAGCCATGTGGGCAATGTACAGTGTGCTAGTGGAGTGGGGTGCAGGTTTTTGCAAACAAAATAGTCAAAGGAGATGAAATAACAAATCCCTAAGTGTAACATTCTTCCTAGCATTTCTTTTAAAATTGGCTTGATCATTTCAACTGAAATGTTTGAAAACACAGCACACAAAAAAGACAGAGGCAGACACCTAGGATAAGAAATCTTACAGTAAATTAATTATTTTTAACATTGAAAGTACCATGTAACCTTAAAAATAGTGAGTATTATCCTACCCCAATTTATTTGTAAAGGACAAATGAATAGCAAAGCTTCAAAGGAATTAGAAAACTAAGCGTTACTATGCCTCTATTACACCCAATATAGAAATGTTCAATTGTCCAGTCTCAGACTTGCTCAGTTATATTCTTGTCTTCATGTTGAGCACCAAAGAACTGAAAAGCAATGTATGTGGATGAGAAAAAATGGGAGTCAGAGGAGAACAGAGAAACAGCCATAGGAACGTGGGAGAACATACGCTGATCCATTGGAATTCAGCTCTCACCACTGGCAAGTGCCTTGTCCCCTTTCAAAAAATCCAGCACACACACCCTCAAAAATATTCCCCAGCAATGCCATTAAGTAATTCACCCATGCAGCAATACCCATAAGGGACGGAAGAAAGCAGCACTTTATCTCGCTTCTCAGATCTGAGCAAGCAACATAGTATCATGCAAGAAGCAAAACTGTTTTTATAGGCAAATAAGCCACAGCACAAATCTGTAAGAATAATTGTCTTAACCTAATGCTTAGTCAATTTCATGGTTTTTATTTTAAGCACAGTTCAAGAGACACAGATCATTTATTGTGAGTCCAGAAGAGACGTTCTCATCCTCTCCACCTCCATTTAATACCATTCAATATTAGCTTGACACTGAAAATGCCAACCTAGCTGTGCACATCAATTGCATAGTTAACAAAATGTTAGTTTTCTTTATAGGACACCCCTCAAGCTTATCATCTTGGGAAAAAAGGAGCTTTTATACTTAGAGGGAAAATGGTGCTGGCTGGCTATGTAGTAATCACTGCAGGTATGAAAAATGGTAGGAAGCAAAAAGCTGTATTATCAAGAGTGTACAGAGGGGACAAAAGTACAGCCATGGCCACACTTGAACTGCTATTAGTACCTGTTTCTGGGAGAAGATGGAGCCTGAGATATCTAGCAGTGAGTTTGTATGACTACCACAACTTTTATTTGCTTTCTAACACAACTGCAATACAGACAGGTTATCATGAGAAGCCCTGAGCTAAGCTTTGCTGCATTTGCAAACAAGAAAATGAAGTCTGCACTGACAGTGCTGGCTTTGGTGCTCTGAGTTTCCCTCTCAGAGCAAGGAGTTCCTCCTCACCCTGCTCCCATGTGTGCATCAACTCCTTACAGCATTCAAAGCAGAGAGCAAGACTACAATCTACATTGAGACTGCAGCAAGAGAGTTCTACTTCAGCGTCACTGATGATTCCCATCACAATTACTGCCAGCATGAGAAAGAATAATGAATACCACTCAGCTTTTATGCCCTGCCTCCAATGACTGTGAGCTTTAGGTGTCTGCATGATGCCACATACCCACCATGTGAACGGCTTATTTTGACCTTTCAGCATTTTCTATTTCAGCCAGCTTTCCTTTCTTCATCCCCTCCCATTGTGGACTGTGATGGCTGTATTTTAGGAGACAGTATGAAAAGGCTATCTAGATTTAGTAGCTTTTATTATAAGCAGAGCAATTTCTTCTCCTGGGCAGCGTGGTTGCTCCTGTGAAAACTTTGGCTGAGTCACACTGTTTCCAGCAGTGATGCAATTGTCCACTTTCCTCAGAAGCAGGGACACCAAGGAACTAAAAGCAGCAGAAATAACATCTACACCTAGTGCCACTCGCTGCATTTTCACCCACTCCGCTTCTGCGTGCTGGGCCAGCCTCTGCAACAGGCATCACCCACTGCCAGCCAAGGCGGGAGGCAGGACTCTGGAGAGGACATCATTGCAAAGGGTCCGGCTCATGTGAGCTGAATGAGAAAGCAGAGTGCCAAGCTAGCCCTGCTGCCATCAGCCTCTGGCTGTGGAGAAGTGGCAGCAGTCTATGTAACAGTCAAGGAAAATTAAGAGGCAAACAACTGCCTGTGAACCTTGTTTCCTAATACATCAGCATCAGGCCGCTTGCATCTTTCCAAAGGTCTGTTTGAAACAAGACGAAGAAGAAAGCTGTTGTCAGTTGCTTTTGTATTTTGGTTTAGCACTGAATTAAAAGTCAAGGAAGCAGGAGCAGGCTATTCAAGAAAAGAGCTATTCAAGAAAAGTGAGACACTTGTCAAACTAAGTTAATTTCTGGCCTACCCACTTTGACAGCACCTCTTTAATCACATACCAGAACAAGGAGATGATTGGTGCCACTGAATTAACTTCTAATTTCTCCTGAAATATTTTAATATAGCATTGTATAATCCTGGCTGATAAAATATGACTATGACCAAGACTTTTGGAACATTATGTTGCTATGCTGAGAAGCCCTAGACAAAGCATTTTGTCATGAAATATTTGTGGTGGACTGCAGGGCTCTAAGGCAGTGTTATTCCTGCTCCAAGTTAGAAAACATGCAGTAAGGAAACCAGCACAGCAGCCAGTGCAACAGCACTTAAACATTGCACTAGTACCTTGATAAACCAAAGTCACTCCTAGCAAAAAAGCTTTCAAAGCACATCCTTGGTTTCAGGCAGCATACATGTGTGAGTCACTGGAAGGATCTATACATAAAGCTTATAAATTCTGAATGATGCTATAAATTTTATCTCTATAGGAATCACTGGATCCCTCTCCCTATGCAGCCCATCGTAAGCAGGAGGGGCTGGCCTGCCTCAGTTAGTGTGGTCACAGCACAGAGCACAAGGGATTATTAGAGCTCAGGGATCATGTAGCTAACATATATCACTTTATGATCAGGGATTTTGCTGGAGGATGGCAGAAACAGCAACCCAAAAAAACCCCTTACTCTCAATAGGACAGAGATGGCAAAAGAGAATTAGAAATGGTCCTATAAGGAGAAGAGGAGAGGGAAGGATTGAGCAGGGCTAAGAGCTCAGGGCAGAACCTATAATGGGTTAGAAGGGGGTTTGGAGCAGCACAGGGACCCACAGCAACCATATGAGGTGCCCAACCTCTAAACATAGCTGGGCAGTCACAGGCTTGGGCAGAAGCGCAGCACCAGGGAGGAAGTGCCCGGAGAGGAAAGCAAAGCACTCCAGCTGTCCAGCCAGGAGCAGGGACTGGGGCAGGGAGGCAGTGGGGGGGCGGTTTATTGCTCTCGTCCTTTCTGCCTAAATAGGCAGTCAGGCCATTTCCAAAGGCATTGCCCATCTGTAAAGGCAGATGATGCCCTTTCTTATTGCAGGTGACATTATATCAGGTAAGAGGTGTGTGGAATAGAGTTGTAAGGTTTTGTATCATTTCTATGTTGTCTATTTTTGTTTCCAGCAACTCAAAATATTAGTGAATCGGTCAGACATATCCTCATGGAGGAGAAGTGCTAAGAAGCAATAGAAGATTATGTGAACTGTTCAGGTTTGTCAGAGTGTAAGGATTCGTTTGGGGGTATATGTCAGCCCACACATTTTAATTTACTTGTCAAGCTCATGTTAGGAATTTTGATAACTTCTCAGATGTTAATGCAGATGTCTTACTAGCTGTTGAAGTACTGTCTGACAGCAAGCTATTTGGGACAGATACTGTAAAAACAATACATCGAGCACACCCACAGAAACAGTTTCCCACACTCATTCCACAATGGCATTTCCATTTCCCTGCTGAGCCTCTCCCATCTCTTTTGGCAGAGACGCTTTTCACAGGCGCAGGTAACATGAGCGCCAAACACAGACCAATGTGACTGAGGTACTTTGGGGACTGGACTGATAACCAGGTACAAGGGCTGTGATTTAATAAAGGAAGGCTGTGACAGCAGAGAACAATCTGAACAGAGGAGACAAAGGGGGAGGAAAAGAGAAAACAGAAGATCTTCAACAGCAGAGAAGGGAAGACTGCTGTGTAGCCCCAAGGTTTAAACAGCACCCTGAGAAATCCGTCTCTCTGTTTAGAGCTGCTAACGACATGATTCAGAGGACTGGAATAGCATCTGGCCATCAAAAGCTTTGCCAACCAGCAGCAAAAAGCCCATTCTGCACGTTCTTGCACCATGAAAGAATACATGGGGGGAAAGAGGGAGGGAAGGGGGGAAAAAAAAAAAAAAAAAATCTAGTGAGAGCTCTTTGTTGTCAAATTTGAAATACAGTTAGTCTGTGACAATAAATTCCTCCAATACTTACATGAGAGAAAGCCTACCTTGATAATTGACCTTAACTCCTTATATAAAGCTTTTGAGCTTGCATTATACTTACATATTCATTTGCACAGATATAAATAACTACACAGGGCATGGGGGGAAATGTCCTGAGATCTGAGCAGGGAGAACCTGCATGAGAACCACCCACCAGCACTGGGAGAAGTGCAGATGATCTTATGCAAGGAGACATTTTAATTCATTCTTTTCTGAAGGATACCAAATAAAATTGTCTATTAATCTAAAGATTAATTTAATGTAATCGCACAAACACTGTGTTTTCTTGATAGCTTTTATGTATTGCAAGAAAGCTGATAATGACCCTGTGGGGGAAACCAGCAAAACAGATGGTGACTTGCAGAAATACCTAGAGAACAAGTAATGCCATTTTTACAGTGCAATCTGAGATGTCTATAGACGAGTGATTTGGTTCTTTCAGCGATTCAAGCTGCTGTCCCTCAAAGTGACATAACACTGCATTATCATACTGCACTAGAAAGCACTTAATTCAGGGGAAAATTCATATCCTGGTGGCCAAACCAAGCTCATATATCAAAGACATCCCTGACTAAGTTATCACTATAAAAAGCCTGTAATCACCCCCATTTCCCTGTCACAACACAAGGGCAAAGATTCCCAAGTAAAATAAATATCCATATTTTGGGGGCTGCTGATGCTCATTTCTGTGGCACAAGGCAGGGAACAGCACAAGCCTTGCCATCTCCAGAGCATTCAAAAGGCATCAGGAAACTCAGGAAAATCTGTGTTGATACTGGAGTTGCAACTGGGAAAACAAGTCAACTTGAATGAGCAGGTTCCTGCTGGCCCTGAGGTCAGAAGCGGGGTCATTCAGAGAAAGCACAGACCTGAAGGCTACGATCTTCTTGAAAGGCAGTCCCAAGAGACTGCGCCTGCGTGGCACAGCCTTAGAGAAGCAGGGGGCACAGTCGCCCATGGAGGACAGCGATAGCTCCACTGTTTCCAGTTCCTGAGCGCGCTCTACCTCTCAGGCTGTTTCTGTTTGAAAAAAAACTCCGACAGTTTTGCTCTCTTAGTATATCCCACACGAATCCCAATGCTGTCTTTCCTGTGAGCACTTTCAAATGAAACAGATCGTCCTCAGCTTGCATACATCTGTTTTATTATTATATTATCTTCTTATCTTCCTTGCTGTAAATGCATCCCTGATGTTCTGTGCAGTTGCCCACAGCGTGCAGTGCAATCATTTCACCATTTGTGAGTTGTATACCTCTTCTTTAGTATTGCCACATTATACAGGGAAATCCCCTGTTCTCAACCTCCCAAAACAGGGTAAGGCAGAAGACAGCCAGCTGAGGTCAGTTGTAAGATCTGATCAAGCTGTGGGTTATTTCAGAAGAAACAGATTTCAAATTACTCCAACCCCCTGGGAAATTCACATCTGGACTTGAAGGCCCATGTCAGTGAGGATGAAAATTGTGCATGTAACCAACCTAAAACAATCAGCCCAAACAGGCTGCCCTCCAGCACTGCCTACGTCAACAGAAAAAGTTGCAAGAAGGGACTGTCCACTTTCCCAAAAGCCACTCTTACACCTATGCCCCATCCGAAGGGTCACCACAGGCATATTCAGTAATGTGACACTAGCATCACCATATGACATCACTACATGTGATATGACCGAAGGGTTCATTAGTACTGTCAGTACAGGATGCACAGAGCTGGCTGCAAGAGAGTGCACAAGTGAGTTTGGGTTATGAGTCTGGAGAACTTTCTTCATATCAAAAAACAAAAGAAAACAAATACAAAAGACCTTATGAAACAGATACAGAGGAGCAAAGTAAGATGAGGATAGGACTGGGACGTACATGAGGCTAGAAAAGGGGAGATAAAGGGACTGGAGGAGAGGTACTGATGTGTTCGTCTGACTTTTAGGGGATCCAAGTTATGTTAAAAGCAAAAGAAACAAGAGATTTTCTCTGCTATTGGCCTGTTTGTCACAGGAACTGCAGTATTCTTGGGGAAGAACCTACTGGTATGACAAGTAAAGAGTGACTCTCAGAAAAAAGGAATATAAATCAGAGAGCAATATCTGAAAACACAGAGGCAAGACAAAGTGTACTTCTGAGAGAAAATATGTAATTCTCTTTGAAGGAGAATATCTACTTTCTAACTTTCGTACCCTGCACCTCTCAAAGGTCTGGCTTGGTTTCCTTTCTTTTCCATTTCCACCACCAGTTCCAAAATTGTTTATATGCCCAGCTCCAGCTCACAGTGCATACAAAGTTTATGCAAATCAAAGGACACTTTCTCAGGCTTTCCACTGACAGCTTGCAGAACAGAAACGTCTGAGGCATCCTTAGGGGTTTATTTGTTTGTTGCAAGTGGGTTTTATTTTACTGAGATACCATACCAGCTATGGATACCCACACATTTGAAGGGTAGAAACACCATTATCCTTTAGTCAGGCCCATTTATGATGAGTCATAAAAATTTCATGTAGTAATTCCTACATTAAACCCTAAATCCTATTTAAGCAACAGTGTATTCTTTAGATATAGGTTGATACATCAATACTGACACTACAGAACTATGCCTGAAGCACTTCTGGTTCCCTTTATAAATTATACGTTTCACATCATGAAGGCAACCATGATAACAAACCAACTGAAAAAGCAGACTATTTTTCTGTCACTAAAAAGAACTATCATTACACCTCACTGACTTTTTCAGATTTGATGGAGGACTAATAGCAAGGCATCATGGAAAACTTTCACCAAAACTATCCTTCAAAGTTTTTTTTTTCCCTACCCTAAGAAAAATTAAGCTTTAAATTCATAGTAGGTGTTTACACAAAGGACAGAATGAACACACAATTCCAGTGATTACTTTAGCTACTTTATACTTTTTCAGTCCTTATTAGATTTCAACAATTAAGATATAGCAATGTATCTCTTATGAATTTACATAGAGGTTGCAATAAGAATAAATTTTATAATAGATTTATTTAATTCTTCTCTATGCTGCAAACTCATTGATGGGATTATCGTTTTATTTTTAACTCTGTTTTGTAATTGGCATTACAGGATCTGGCTTCATATCACAAACTGGCCTGTGGTTATGTCACTTTCAAGTTGGTACTTCAGACTTTCCCAGTTTTCTAAATCATCTCTCTTCTTTGGATACAAGCTAATGGTTCATTTCAAGAATGAGACAAGCCAGCTAATCACACATATACAACAGAAGGCAATAACATTTTTGGAAGAAAAACAGAGCCTTAGGAAATGGAAAGAGATCAAGAGAGAAAGTATCAAGTTTTTTTTTAAGAAGGATATGATCACAGCCTTCCAAGACAAGAACAAGGTTTCCTGGGGGGAAAAAAATGACCCTTTGGAGCAGTGTCAAGACCCTACTAATGGATGTAATGGAAGTCTGGGGAGAGGATCTAGACCAATGGAAAATTGGACTGGACTTTTGGAAGAAGGAACTGGACCTTTGGAAAGAGGAACAAGAATTCCTTGAAGAGTAAAAACATTCAAAGAAAACACAGCCAGAAACCAAAGACAAGGCACTCGCATGCTTAGAGTGACTTCTGCCTTCTTAAGCTGATAAAGCCTTAACTGGGCTTTGAAATCTTCAGTCCTTTACTTCCACATTTCCTCTGTTGATCTTTTCAAACCTCAGTTAATTGTCTGTTTTCTCTGATGTGACAGCACCATTTGACTACCTGGTACTAACTGACCAGCAGGTGGAAAGTGTTGCTAAATTTTACCTCCATCATGGATGACCATCAAAATTTCTATTTCTCCTAATAAAATTATACCAAAATTTTGCTAGTATTAGTAATTCTTTTTCATTAAAAATTAGTGAAAATGTTGAATATACTTAGTCAGTTGTTTTTTGGACCAAAAAAGAAAATTAACTTCCAAAACTTTTGGATTTATGATTGTTCTTGCACATGAGGAGGCTTGGGGCACTGTCTGTCTCAAAAAGACATGAGACACGTACATACTATCTTGCTCAAAGATGTACATAAGGGATGAAATCTAGCAGATACCGGGAGACTGAAAAGGAAGAGGATACTGCTTAGGAATAATCATGGTTTCACTACTCTGGGTCCCTTAACAGCATTCATTCTCCAGAAGTGATCAAAATACTCATTTATACATTATAATTAATTCCTTTTCTAGTTACAGAAATCAGGTGTATGAAGCCACATTCCTCCTATTTCATACCTAGGAATTGTCAGTAGAAGAGTGTCTTTTTGGAATAAGGGAAAAGGGGAAAGGAGACAGAGGGCATCAGAGAAAGAAGGCAAGCCAGTCTGATGAACACGTAAATGACAGGCAGAAACGCTTTTATGTTAAAGCTGAGCTGACTGCAGAGGGTGCTTTGACCTCTGCAGTGTCTGGATGCTCACAGCTTCATACAACTGCGTTGCATTTTCCCTTGAAATCATAACTATTCTTTCAAGAAAGGAATACAGCTGTCTAATTCTCCCTGCCTTGTACCCAAAATGAGCTCAGATAATGAAGCACTAATACTGAAGTTTCCAGAGTAATCATCATAGATACACAACAGCCCATTTTCTCTCATATATATACTGTGTCTCTCTTTGGGATAATTCCATGAGCTGTTGATTTCAGTAAGAAGGTAAACCATTGCTTTTTTAGTGTTTGTTCATTTGTGTTAGCCTGAGGTGAGGCAGATGTCAAACATAATGACTTAATCCAAAAGGTGCTCTGAAACCTCTGTGCTGATCAGCTGCCAAAGCAGCAACATTATTAGGATCAGCAGGTCTTTGATGAGCACAAAAATATTTTGCAGTAACACGCTGTAGAATATTTTAAAACCAACATTAAAATCATTAAATAATTTAGATTGGGACCTTTGGAGGTCACCTGGCCCAACCCCACGCTTAAAGCAGGGCCAACTTCAAAAGTAGATTTACACTAGAACTAGACACATGGCACGTCAGGAAAGATTTCAAAAGTACTAGGTACTGAGAAGACAATTCTCCAAGATCACCATATACAGTTCATCAGTTTTTGATTATGCTGAAACTCACCCTGTGTGCATGCGCTGCAAAAAAATACAAATGCACTAGTTTATTTCCTTCACAGCCTTTCTCCTTATTATTCGGGAACATAAAAGAGACTTACATTGACTTCAAGACCTTAACAGATTTCTTCAGGCTTCTGGGAGAGGGACAAAGAAATGAGTTCCTGAAGGTTCAGATAGAAAAATGATGATGTTTACTCAAAAGTTGGTGAGTTGTAAGGGAGAAGGACAGTAGATTTAATGGAAGAAGATTGTCTCTGGGTACACAGAAGACTATGTACAATGGTATAACAACTTGTGTTCACTGGTAGCTGTTCTGCAGGATTATTCTTTAATAACAATCATGAAACACAAAGTACTTCACACAAAGCATCTACTCAGAAGGGGGCTTGAACTCAAACCTCTGACTGGATAGCTATGTTCTTCTGGTTTTCATTCCAAGTTTAGTACACTTACCAATTTGTCCAATTAGCTTTGTCCCACTATGCATTTCTGGGTCAAAGTTTCTGAACAGTAGAGACAATTTATCTAGACATGAAGAAGATATAAAAATCATGCAGGAAAACCCAAGAATGGGTCAATAGTACATAACCACAGAAAATGTTAAGACTTAAAAACTGCTTAAGACACCTAGAATATAAAATACAGGGAATTAATTATTGCAATGAAAGGAAAGGACAGTTGTTTTCATTTCTAGGTAAAAAAAAAAAATTAAAAATCCTCATTTAGCACTGCAGATAATCAAAATCATAAAGGAAAACAAAAAGACAACTATCACAATAACTGAGAACAACATAAAAAATTTTAGTCAGACATGACAATCCTGCAGTAAGAGCTTTCCCTCCTGCATAACACAGTCCAAGGAATATCATTTGGTAAACTTCTTCAGCAAATCAGTAACTGGTGTTGAAACAAAGTCTCCCTTTAGAGAGAAATTCAGTCTCCAACTGCTTTAAGTCATGAAGGACCACATGTTCTAGTTAATATTGAATTAGCTTAAGAGTCTAACTTTGATTTTCTGAAGGGGAAACTGTAATAAATAGAGACCAAAACTTCCAAAATCTGTCTTTAGGTTCGAATACTCCTATTTTGTGGTGTGTTTGCCTTCAGACACATTGGATCCAGTCCCAAGAGGTGGTTAGGGCCAACAAATGAGAAGTAAAACACGTATGATGTGACCTCACTACTAGGAATTACTAGCAAGCTACTCTGCATTCTAGAACTGGCTGTGATGGTTTCCGAGTTCCTCACCTGTAGGGTGCAAGCTCTGCTAACAAAGACAGCAAAAGATCCTTCAGTATGAAAGAAAAGAAGCAGGTCAGTTACAATACAGAAAATTTACTCGTAATTTAATACTGAAGGTTTTATTTATAGGTAAAAAGAGTAAGTAAATTAGAAAGTAAATAAGTAATTAGTAAGTAAATAAGAAAAAAGGGATCCAAAACATCTAATATGTTTTAAAAACTAATTATTGAAATGTAACAAGGTACTGAGCGATACTGGGTACAAAAAGGAACCTCCTAACCATTTCATTCATTCTGGAAAGGTCTTCTGGAGAAAGGTCTCATGACACATGTTCTTAGGAAAGCGTGCTCTGAAATACAGTTGCAATATCTAGGGTTTTGTGGGCCAAACAGACTTTGGTAGTAAATCTGCCTGCTGTTCACCCTCTCTTCCCAGAAGCAGAGTTCATGGATGTATCTGAGATGTTCCCGGCTCCTTAGCAAAGCCAGATTTTCCTCACAGCCATTATATCATACATTACTTATAGTAATGAGTTGTTTTTTCTTATCCTTTGCAAACAATATAATATTATTGGATCTGTTAACTCCACTTTCCAAACAACACAGTATAAAAAGAATTAGCAGAAGTGTAAATTACATGGGGTTGCACCTCTATATTACCATTGCATTACCATATAAACAAAACTTGCCTTGTATATCCACAAACACATGCACTCACATATGTTAACAGAAGTAGTCTATGGGGTGAAAAAAGGGCATTAGCTGCAAGAGTTCAGTGTATTTCATGGAATCATTAATTCATAAATCTTGCAAAATAAAGTCTAAAGCAGAAAAGATACAAAATTGTTCCTGAAAGAATGATCAAAAATTACAAAGCACATTTAAACACCTGCGCAAAGAATTCGTATCTTCTCACAGAGCATAATTCATAGGAGAAAGACTGTTCTTCCCCTTGTGTTACACCCATGGTACTATTAAACTAGGAGTACAGATGTAGAAGACAAGTATTTGTGTTAGTTACAATTTCCTCTAAAATTAGGGCACACACTGGCCAGTAACCACTGAACAAATCTGCATGATGCTGCAAACTGATTCTCTGGCAAGAATCTATAGCTTTCAGGGAGAATGACTGGAAGAAATGGAAAAAGGAAAAGAAAAGGAAATCAAGAGCTTTGTGGGGTGTAGTGGAAGCCCTGCAGGACGAGAAATTTTCCCTCTTGAAAGATGTATGTATTCCTCCAGGAGAGGAGAAACTACCTGAAACAGAAAAGAACAATCTTTGTGGCAATTATCACCCTGCTGTGGACACTGGAAATGAAACATTGGAGTAAATCAAGCAGATCTGTAGCACAACTTCACTTTCTACCAGAACCTAAGTGCAAAAACACAGATGGGCTTTACTCCTTTCACCTTAGAAGTTTAAAAAGGTTGTGATGGAACTTAAGAATTTTTTTTTGCAGTTCAGATGTTTGTTTAAGCTTTATTGAAGTGCTTGCTCATTTTTTCTTATTTGCTTCTTATTTCTCTTACTGTGACTTCCAGGCTCCAGCAGTCAAAATTATTAACTGCAGTTCTGTTCTCAAAATGCCCCATGGAAGTGTGCTTGTGAGTAATGCACAGACATACACGCCAGCCTTTCAGACTGAAATGTGCCGGGGGTTCACTGAGCCCACTCCGGATGGTTCCATTTCTTTTTAAAGTGTCCAGATCAAAACTCTTATCTACCGTTATTCACAATTACCTTTTCTTATCTGCATTCTTCCAGACTTCCATCTTGTAACTTTGAAACTACTTACCTGAGAATTTCTGAAGTTCTGCTTTAAAGAGGTCTTTTCCAACCTTAATGATTCTGTAAGATCGGCTAGTTCAATTCAATAATTTTAAAGCAAATACATTAGCTGTACTTTCCACTGTATCACTTGCTTGAATCAATTATTTAGAAGAGCAAAGCAATGCAACAGCCCAGTTTTCTGTCTTTCCAAGGCCAAAAACAGTATATTATACGAAGAGGCAGGGTATAGATATAGCTAGGCTCAATGGCTGCATGAGGTTGGCAATGCATTATCTGGGTTTAATCATGTA
Source organism: Phaethon lepturus (assembly GCF_000687285.1). Classification (NCBI taxonomy): domain Eukaryota; kingdom Metazoa; phylum Chordata; class Aves; order Phaethontiformes; family Phaethontidae; genus Phaethon; species Phaethon lepturus. Next base: position 4,294 of record NW_010549208.1, on the reverse strand, counting down.
TCTTTATTTTTGCTGCATAAAAAGCAACACTAACAAGATAGTTCATTCAGCAGCTTCAGTAGTAAATCAATAAAGCAATCAGTTCACAAAGCCAAATTCTCCTCTTCTATACAGTGAAAAAAAAAATATCCAAAACATGAGACAGGAATCAATTAATTTTGATTCATGAGCTTTCTGTTAACAGGGAAGAGGAGTTAATTCATAAGTATGATCACTCATATATGTCATGTCCCTTCCACATTACAATTCTTCAGCTGTTACCTATCCACAGCACTTAGTCTAACAGATGTAAGTTCCTGAAGTCATTCTGAAATATGGCCATTTCATAATCAAAACAAAATTTCAGTGGAGGCTGGTCAGTATAAGAACTTGAACTGATGTTCATTCAACACTGTGGGTTTTCAAAATAAGCCTGGAAGTGACTTATTTCAGGGAGAGAACCATTATTGGAGAAACTGTCTTGTTTCACATATTTCTTTACCATGAGGACATCATTAACATGATTAAATAAAATCTTTCCCTCTCTCAAATATATTTAGCAGAGAATTTCTTATACTAGTCCCAACGTCTATTCTGACTGTACAGCTTAGTAAGGACATGGTTGTAACCTTCAGCTTAAGACTGTAGCTTTTGCAGAATATCAACCAAAACCAAGCAAATAATTTTCTTATCTCTTCAGAATCAAAATTATTTACTACATGGACAAGAATAAAGCCCAAAGGAAGGTAATAGTGGTGGGTGTTTCATTGATGTTGATCAAGAACAAGGAGAGCAGACGTGATGTCTGACTGAAGAAGATGGTTTGGTGTAGGAACCTATAAGCTAGCCAGGAACTAGGAGGAGTTAGAAACAAGGCCAGATGTTAAACAAGGCTGCAAGAATTGCCCTATAGAACAATAATATACAAAAAAGGATGTTTAGTAAGTGATGCATGCCTGTCAAATCAGAAGTTACCAGGAAGAAAACCAATTTAATTTTTTAGACATGTTGCAAGTCAAGCTGAGAACTGTGAACTCACCTGTGTAGGAGAGGAAGCTGAGAGAGGAGCTGGGGGGTGGGTGGGATCACTTCTTTGCTTGGGGAACTGCCTTCTGGATATTCCAGGCTGACACATTTTGTTGTGACATGTCCTGTCAATTTTTGTCACTTGTATCATGCTACATTGTCTCCTGGACTGTAATGAAGTCTGTCAGAGGAAAACAAACCAGCTGAGACTTACCATGATGTGGCAGTTAATACATATGCATATTTGTCAATAGTTTTGTTAAATAAACCTCACTGGCAATAGACTATGGAAAAGGCAAAGGCAAAAAGATAGTAAGTTCTTTCCCATGTAGAGAAAAGTTCTTTCCCATGTAGGATAAGTAACTTAAATGGTTGGAACCCTCTTAAGAGTCTCCATGCTTTCATACACAAGGGGATGAGTCCTGCTGTTTGGATGCAGGACACAAGCTCTTCTTAGTTGTACTCTACAAATTTAATTCTTTGTTCCAATGGAAGAGACAAAAGCAAATAAAGTTGGAAAGTCTCATTCCCTTCACCTCTCACAAGCCTGTGTCCCTGATACACAGCACCGGAGAAGCCATCAGCTGTATGTGGGTATATCCCTTAAACACTCCTGGCTCTCTTGCCAGGAGAGGAAGGAATCTCTCCCAGCCGTGACTTGCTGTGCATCAGTGACTGCCCAGCCAGGTTCATCTAACTCCCACTAAGGGGAGCCGCAGGATACACTCCAGGAATGAACAGCACTACACAGATGCAGCTGTACTGGCTGTACTGGTGTGCCCATGCAAGTGTCATGCTGCTCAGCCCAGGTCACTGCTCCACCTCCATCTAAGCTGCAATAGGTCCCAACAGGCCCCTTCAGTGGGGATGTGGGGTCAAGATCATTGTGTCGATATCCATTTCAACAGGGCTGGAGACTCAGCATCAAGGCAGATAGAAGCATCTTAAAACACAAAGTAGATGCATTCTTGCTTTGGATAGGACAAGGAGAAATTACCAATAACACCATTCTTTAGCTCAGAAGTGTGGCGCTTCAGGACATGGTCTAGGGGACATGGTGGCGCTGGATTAATGGTTGGACTTGATGATCTTGAAGGTCCTTTCCAACCTAGTGTTTCTGTGATTTCTGTGATTTCTGATTTCTGTGAAAGTTCAGAGAGAGTGGTCCAGAAAAAGCTCAGCTGCAGTAGATCGGCTCAGCTCCATAAATTTTCATAGCACATTGCTAATTTACTCAGTCCCAGAGGAAATCTGGCCAGTCTAGGAAACAGATGATAAAATCCTCAACTTTTCTAAATCTGCTTAGTAATACTCTTCACTTAAGTAGGACGCTAATTAAATCCAGCATATTACCTATTAACTGCTTCTTAGACATTCAAAGTCCCTCTCACAAGAGAGGCATACTGACCATTGAGATGTCCCTGAAGCAGGCTGTACATCAGCAGGGAACAGAGACATAAATTTCTTCAGTTCTTCCTTACTCTTTCTAGGAACTGATTATGTAGACGTAATAAAACTATGGTATCTTTTTCAGTGAAACTGTTCTACTAGAAAAATAGTACTTTTTTCTTAGCTTAATGGATTTGTTCTTTAATCTCTCTCAACTCTTGAACTCTGGTTCAGATTTACACGTTGTTAACTGGTGCAGAGAGCAGCTGGATGCAGTAGGTAGCGGGGGGTTAATGGAGAAACCCAAAAGGTTGTGTTTAGGTTGCAGTATGCAGATAGTGCAATTAAAGGGAAAAAAAACAAAACACCAAAGACATCAATTTGCTTGCTTGAAACTTATATAGAACTAGACAGATTCAAAGAACACGGTACGTTAGGTGTTATCATTATGTCATCATCATATTGTTTTTGATGACATCCAGCACTGGGCAAATCCTATCAGAAGCCAAGATGCTCCTAGAAGATGCTAAATATTCTCAGCTTTAATGACAACAGGAGCTCTCTGAACATGATATTTGGTCCTGTAAGCTATAAAAGCCAAAATCTCAAGTGACTGTATCATAACAATGATACTTTTATACAGCTTAATCTCTGCTATATAATTAAATTGGTACATAAATTGTAAAATAATTAAAAATGAGCCACAGTGAAGTCTGCTATAAACATTAGTGCTTCAGTGCTAATTGCTCCCATTATAAATACTGCACACCAGCTCTCCTCTGTGTAACTCCAGTGAATACACAGTTGCACTAGGGATAAATTACACTTAACTACCTTTGCATGGTCAAACAAAACTTTATTGCTGTGGATTAAAAATAATTTTAACTTTATCATTGCTGGCTTGTAGCAAAAAGGAAGAGAGTCAATGCAGTATAGTTGTAGATGTAGTTACACCAACACCACAAAACTCTTGTCCAGAAATCATTCTACCCTGGTAATAGACATCTGGACTTCACAGTACTAATGTACTCCTGGACCAACTTTGTCCAGGAGCGGGAATCTGACATACAGTAGAGCTTATTTTAAAGGCTGTTTATCTGACACATAGTAGAGCTCTTTAAAATTTGTTATGGAGCTGTATAAAGAATCATTGTGCTTTAACCCACACTGAGATACACTTACAGATGTCCTCTATGTTATTTGCCATAAGATTAGGCCATAAACAGTTTCCTTTGGTTATTTTCTGTTCTTTCAGATTGTGCTTCCACTGAGCAGCTCAGCACGGGATCTGTGCTGCTCTGTATATTGAACAAGCGAGTCTTGAAGCCTTCTCTGATCTCAGTTTCTGGGATTTCCTTATTACTTGACACACCATTCTTGGTTTCTAAATGCTTTCTTCTCTCTACCTCACCATCCCCTTTCCATCTCTCCCTCTTCCCAGATTTTTTTGCCTGTATATTCGTTTACAGCTTTTCCTTTTGCACCCTTCAGATCTATATCACCGTGTGCAGATTCAGAGCTTGCCTGGCTCTCGCTGTCCCCCTGACATTCTGCACCCACCAGGATCGAACTGCCACTCAGCCAGGAGCAGGGCTTCACTCTTGTCATCTCCAAGGTGCCTTGGCAGCAGGGTTCTTTCCAAATCTGGCAAAGAGGCAGCCCCATCCAGCTGTTCTGGGACAAGCACAGCTGAAGTTTGCCAAGATGAAGGTTCTGACTTAGCACTACCTTCAATTTTTAAGCTAGGCAAAACTCCACAGTAGAAATAACTCCTTTTGTGACAGAGCTCTGATATTTCCTTATCCATAATTTTTTTCCCCCCTCTCTGGTAGTTCCTTGACTGCAGCTTGGTTGTGCAACTTTTCTTGTTGAAGAATTATACTATTATATTATATTAAAT
>NW_010549207.1:313-1741 GCF_000687285.1 Phaethon lepturus | reverse complement strand
AGGGGTCCCGGTGCCGGTAAATCAAAAAAGAGCCTCATCCCTCTAACCTGCTGCAAGAGGGGAAGCTGCGAATGGGCAAACACACACACGTGTGCGTATACATATATATCTCCACGCAACAAAGCAGATTCTGTAAATCAGCCCTCTTCCTGGCTTTCCTTTTTTTTTTTTTTGACACAATAAATCTTTTTCTTTTTTTTTTTAAACTGGTGGTAGCGATTGCATCATCTCCTTTCGCTTCCTTCCCCACCCCGCCCCTAGAACAGCACAGATTAAGATAAAGTGATAGTGCTGTGTCAAAGAGTGCTTTACTGCCACACTTGGGATAGAAGAGGAGAGGTTAATTTATCATCGCTGGGGAGAACTGACAGAAGAGAGATATACTACCGAAGGGGGATTTAGCACAGGGCCAAGAAACTTCACACTATTTTTACCATCTGTCACATGCTCTAATAAAGCAGGACAAAATATGAAGAAAGGAAAAATGAACTATCAAACACTGATGTAATGCAGCCCATAAATCTAATTTAATTACTTTGCATGGAGACAGGTCCTCGAGTCCGTGTGAATATACTGGATTTTCTTGGCAACTTAACAACTAAGTGTTTTAATAACATCACACTATAATTTATTCTGCTTGAAACACAAAACCTCTTTTGTGCAAGTTTCTTTTTTTTTTGGTGTGTGAGAACTGTTAATTTTTCCTGCTAATGTCAAAACTGGCATAAATTCACATGTGAACTTGAAGCCTGACTGTGAAAAAAGGCGGAGGTTAGCGAACGCCTTTTTATTGTTCGTTGCTTTATGTGCGTGCTTGTGTGTGCATACGTGGGGGGCTGCGCACGCCGGAGAAATAATTGGGCCTGTTGATGACTTAGGTGAAGAGAGTTGTCTGGGTAATTAGATTTTAATATCATGACAAAAGAGTGGGGGAGGGAGAAGCGGGTGTTGGCCAAAACCCAAAAAGTAGAGGAACGAAAAAGACAACAAAAGCCCGATTTGGCAAAAGGCAGAAGAGGCGGATGAAGGGCTGGGGCAGCGCTGCCCGGCCAGCCTGCCCGGGCGAGGGGTCCGCGGGGACCTGCGGGGACCGGGGAGCAAATCAAAGCCAGTAGAATTGCTATTCAGTATGTGTTCCTGTGAATCCGGACGCAGTTACAGGAATTATTGCTAATAATGAAAGCGATATATCAAAGGTTATGAAATTCCTGTGTGCTGGGACACTATTTTTCTAGGCTTTGTTCTGAACCATTAAAGATGACATACTGAGTTTGTGTGCCTCTGTGTTTAGTAAGAGACATTTAAATCTGATTTTAACCTAAACTGGCAATTTTGACATTTGTCTCTGGTCTTTAAAGCCGGAGCTACGATGCCACCGAGCGCGGGGCGGCGGGCTGCCCCCACCCAGCCTCCATGACCTCATGCAGG
>NW_010549207.1:0-268 GCF_000687285.1 Phaethon lepturus | reverse complement strand
AGATCATCAGTGATTCATGTAAAAAAAAACCGTCAGTCTCTGTACAATTGTCCCTGGGAGGAAAAAAAAAAAAAAGAGAAGAAGGAAAAAGAGGGAGGAGAAGCGCCTGGTGCCCGAGGGGCCGGGAAGGCGGCACGGAAAGCAGCGGCAGCGCGGGCTGGGCGTGCAGAGCCTCGCCGGCAGACCCCGGCCACGATTCTTTGAGGCCACGCTGGCCCCATCGGCAAGTCCGTTCCCTTGCAGAGGCTCGGGGAATGAGATAATTCCT
>NW_010549206.1:634-933 GCF_000687285.1 Phaethon lepturus | reverse complement strand
TTTGTTTGATTTTTTTTTTTCCTCCCCGAGTAGGAAACGAAGCGAGCGACAGCGGGCGGCATTGCGGGAAGAGGGTTTGCAGCCGTTGAAAAACCAAACTCCCAACACCCCCTGAAAAAACAATCCGATCAAAGGCGGACATCGAGAGCACCCCCCGGCTCAGTCTCGAGGCACACGGCCGGACCTGCTGTGCGGCTTCCCGGGGCTTTTTTGGTTGTGTGCCGCTGTTCGCCACCAAGGAGAGCCTGCCTGCCTTCACCGCGGCCAGGACGGTGGGGTAGCGGGGGTCTGGACCCGCC
>NW_010549206.1:0-580 GCF_000687285.1 Phaethon lepturus | reverse complement strand
TCTGGCCCCGCAGCTCCGTCCAGTCCGGGCCCGGCACTGCCGGGCAGCATCAGGATCGGGCGGCTGCGCCTCCTTCTCTGGAACGCTTTAGCAAACTCTGGAGGACGTTTCCAATCGCTCCCTCTGTTATTATTATTTTTAAAGGTGTAAAAGCCCCCATTAGATCCAGTTCCGGTGTTTCTTGTTTTAAAACTTAGTTTTAAAACAAACAATCCGAGATGATAAGACCCATCTAGACAAACAGCAGGGCCAGCCCAGAGGCGCTGGGGGCGAACAGGCTTCGGAGTGCCTTCCCTGACCCAGCCCCTTTTCCTGCTCGTTTTCCCCCTTTTGCTCCTGTTTTTTACCCGCCTGTCTAGAGATTTGACGGCATCATAAAATCAAACGAAGAGCAGAGGGAAAGCAAGCCCCCTGATTCAAATCGAGTTGGTTCGTTTCCAAGCCCTTTTGGAGTGGTGTACTTGCAATCTTTTCGCTGTCCCGGGAAGGCGAAGACAAGTCAGATCGAAGAGCTCCTGTTTGCAGAGAGCCTCCGCCCGGAGCCTGAACGACCTTTTCCGCTAAGGAAAGCAGCGCCGAG
>NW_010549205.1:3490-3717 GCF_000687285.1 Phaethon lepturus | reverse complement strand
ACGCAGGATTGTGTGCGTGCCAGCAGGGCTGTGGGAAGCAGGTCCAGCTCCAGAACTGAGGGCTCTGCTGGGGGGTAGGAGAGGACGGGGACCGTGCATGGGGAGAGGGACCCACGGGACACCCGCCGAACCGCTTCTCTCCAGGCATTACACCCTCCCCATCAGGGGTCCGGGTTTATTACGGCTTATTTATTACGGTTTATTATGGAATATAATTCCTCACGGCT
>NW_010549205.1:1704-3454 GCF_000687285.1 Phaethon lepturus | reverse complement strand
GGGACACAAAGAGGCACCTTCCGAAAATTGCCGCCATCATCGCAGCGTCTACCCACGCGCAGGGAGCAGCTCTTCCATGTTCTCGCGAGCATCGCCCGCGCCGACACCAGTGGTTTCAGCCAGGCTCCGCGTGCGCTTGCTGGGTGCTCCGGTCCTACCAGCATCTCCCCACTGGCGGCACAGCTTCGGTTTCACCAGTGTTTGAAGCCTGAGGAGGCTCTAGATGACTCAGGAGCCGTTTTCATGGGCAAATAGACCCTTTTACCTCCGTGTCACTGGCTCAGCTCCAGCCCTGGGTCAAGAGAGACGGAAAGTCGTTGCTGACTGATGAATGCCTGCCGGAGAATAAGGCATTGGTCTCAGTCTAGTTATGAGGAGACGGATGCCCATATCGCAGCCGTTCCTCTCACAACCACCGCTAACCGGCAGCCTCCGCCAAGGGGGGAAGATTTCCTTGCCGTGAAGAAAAACCCAAGTGCCCACAGGTGCGAGTATTTCTAGGAGCATCTTCTCCACTGCTTTGTGCCTTCAACAGGACAAAGCCAGCAGCTGGTTTCCTTCAAGTCAGTGCTGGGGTCCCACCAGCACAACACGACCAGGATCCTTCACATCACCAGTTTCTCCCCTGCCTGCTTTGAGGAGAAACAGATCATCTCCAGGACCTGGCTCTTTCCACAGATGCTGTATTCATGGAAAAAGGTCAAAACCCACCAAAACGTGGCCTTGGTACAAGATCAGAAATGTCCAGACTTCAAGGTTTGCAGTGATGTCGCCGGCTCCCGCTTTTAGATGTTTAAGAAACCTGCTGGTGAACCTGTGCTGGGCTTCACAGTTGATCATCATTCTTCATTTCTGCCACCTAGAAACTGGGGCACGTCTTTGTAGACCTGTAACTCCCGTGGAAACTCCAGCACCTCACCCTCCAGAAGGAAAAGGCAGTCATCCGAGCGGAAACCCTCCTGTGTCAGTTGAGTGCAGACACCAAAGACCCCCCAGATGCTACAGAAGAGCTGCTGCTCCAAAATCCCAGCTTTGACCCTGGATGTACAGGGCCTCCTTAACGCAGGACTTGGGTCCCCACACGTCCCCTGTGGGCACTGAGCTAGAGAAAAGGAGGAGGTGATGGAGGGAAGTCAGGAGAGAAGCCAGGAGGTGATGGGCAAGGTGGGGATGGTGGCACAGAAGGGAAGAGGATGGAAGCACAAGCGTGTCCTTGAGGAGCCACCACAGCTAGCCTTGCTCTGTGGAGCCCGGGGAGGAGACGGCCCCGCTCCGCCACACAGCCGGGGGGACAGACCCTGCCAGAAATAAGCCCCTCGTTACTATGGTGATTAACATTGCCTTGCAAATGCCATCCTGCGCTACAAGATGGCTGTGACAGCGGTGGGTGAGCAGACAGACAAGAGTCAGCACCAACGGTCCCGGCCGCCCCGAACCACCCCGATGGGGACGGCGGGAGGAGACCCCCGGCAGCATCCCTCCTCCAGCCCCCGGAGCGACACGGCTCGCAGGCTCCGGCTGACGGGCAGGTTTAATGGAATGTTTCTCCCTTTACATTTCCCTTTCCAGCAAATAAAACCGGAGTAAGATAAAAATATATGATGCTTAAAGGGGACACTGCCAGGGAATTTTTATTGGGTTTAATCTGCATTTTACCCCTCATTTGTTTGCGGCACTGTCTCTCCACGGCTGCAAAATAGCTTTTTTTTTTTTTTTCCTCCCCCTTCCTTGGTTTTTCCATTTTTCCAGC
>NW_010549205.1:0-1661 GCF_000687285.1 Phaethon lepturus | reverse complement strand
GCTGCTCCTCCGCGCAGGGAGCGACGTGCCGGTAACCCCTGCAGACTGCAGCGGGGTGATGTGGTTTGTCCCCCCTGTGTGATTATTATGGCAAGGCTGAAGGCTTAATACATACCCCAGCTCCCAGAGTTAACAGCTGGAAGGAGAATATTAGCTTTTGGTTAAAAGCCCCGATGCTTGAGAGATCCCAGCTACTCTGCCCCATAAATTTTGGCAGAATTTATTGCTCTCAGCCCCATCAGGACCCAAAGGTGGAAATCCCAGGCACCGGTTTCCTGCTGGGTTTCCTTCTCAGGACAAACTAATGCCAAGCTAGAAATAGTCTCGAAATCTCCACATGCTTTACCGACACCGCCGGGACAAGCCCCATTTCCCCCCTCCCTGCCCAGCCCCTGCTAATTTCCCCGGCCGCTGTGATAAATGACTGTGCCAGCCAAGTGACATCTCTCTAATCCGCTCCCAGATAGATGGGTCCCGCTGCGGGGAGAGAAATCCCCCAGTGAAGCCCGACCGAGAGGGAAACCACAGCACCGGGAGCCAGGGCGACGAGACGGGGCTCGCTGCACCGTCCTCCGCTTATTTACTCCCACCCACCCCATTAAAGCTTCGGGGGCTTCAGGGTTTGTGTGAAGGAAGGAAAGGAAAAGGGAGTGCGAGGAATTCGGTCCCTGGTCGGGTGTCATCTCCACCGCGAGCCTGGCTGGAGACGGAGGGGTCCCCCCATGGGACACTATCCAGAACAAAGGTTTGGGGTGCGCTCGCCCTCCCACTTCTCCCCCAAACCAGCCGCGAGCATCTTACCCTGCCAGCTCAGCGCACCCAGAGAAACTGCCAGCTTTCCAGGTAAAAGAGGAGTCTCCCCTCCGAGCCGGGTGGAGCGGGGCAGGTCCTGGTGCCTCTCGCACCGCGCCAGGCGAAGCAGCCGCCGGGGCTTCCCGGGGTCCAGGCACGCGAGGCTTCGTGCCGCTGCTCTTTTCGGTGCGTGCTCCTGGCAGCCTGCAGACACGTGCTTAGGAGGGCAGGTCGCTGCAGGTAGGCACCTGCCCAGCCTGTTTTGGTGACACCGAAGACAGACCACGAGGGGCCAAGCAGCAGGGAGGCTGTTTCGGGAAGAAAAGCAGCACACGACAGCAAAACCAGGGATTTGGATGGACACAGAAGGCTCGTGTCTCTCCTTTTTAACCGGTCTCCCCTGGGGGAAGCTGCCAGCAGTGTCGGCAAGCTGGAGGAGCCAGGAAGGCACCTGCTTCAAGAGCAGAGACAGGAGAGACCCCGAGGGCTCCGGGGCTGCTTGTCACCCACCCCCGGGAGTCACAGGGCACCTCGCCCCTCACCAGGATGCTGTGCCAGCTGGGATGGGCTGCCAGGGACATGCCCTCCCATCACCAGGCCACCTCTGCCCTTTTCCCTATGGCACAGCCCCACATCCCGGTGCAGAAATGCTCACCTCACCCCCCCCAGCCACATGTCCCATCTCCAGCCACCACCAGTAGCCAGAAAATACTGGCAGACCAGCCCAGCTAAACCCCCAGCGCACCAGGAGCCCCAGACCTAAACCACGCTCCGATTCCCTTCCCGGCTGCAGCAGAGGTGGGCTGGGGCGCAGGCAGCCCCCCTGCTTGCTCGAGAGGCGGAGAGCAACAGAGGCGCCGGCAGCCCGG
>NW_010549204.1:0-883 GCF_000687285.1 Phaethon lepturus | reverse complement strand
TCTGGGATTTTCCCAGGAACACCTTGCAGGTCATTTCTGTTGGTCTCTGCCCAGCTCTGCTGGTTTTACGAAATGCTCTGGAATAATACTGGGAATAGCAGTGTGTGGGAAGGAGAAGGAAGGTTTTAACTGCATGGGGTCTTCCATCTCCAGCTCTGTTTCTATGGATATCTGAATGGAGTTTATATTTATCCTTCCCGTTTGTGAGCCGTGTGTGCAACTTTGGAGGAGGAGGCCACAAGCAGGAGCTGCTGGCTCTGCTGAGCCCTGACCCGCTTCGGGTCAGCAGTGAGAGCATTGTCCCGACAGGCAACATCAGTCCCGTCCTCTCTCCCAAGCCGAAATGTCATTGCAAGGGGGGAAAACAGCAGAAATACTTGGGCTAGAGCTTAACACAGCAGCAAGTGCCATGTCCGGCAGGGAAGTGGCCCTCCCTGCGACCCCCGGCTGCTGGCCAGAGATGTCAGGGCAGGACCATCACTCCTGGTCTCCGGTCCCTCCTCCAGCTTCCCTGTAAATGGCCAAATTTCCTGGGAGCAAGGGATTTTCCATCCGTCACGTTGTCCTTTGCTGTCAGGAGAGGAGTCGGAGCAGCCCTGGCGCCGGGGGGAGCGTGCTGGGCGCCGGAGCAGGTAGGAGTGGGAAGGCGAGCGCGTGACTCAGCCTGGCCCCGGCACACCGGCTCCCGGAGCATTACCATGATGGCTCCATCATTAATTGATCAATCACAGGATGACAGTTAATTAAGTAGAAAATAAAGCTACTCTGCCCAGCCTGGCATTAGGAGGCAGCGGCATTAAGATTTCTGGAGCATAAGGGGGGAAATTAAAAAACAAAGGCACAGCTGGAGGAATAACCCCATCGCCTGTGGCTGGGGATGGCA
>NW_010549203.1:5107-5401 GCF_000687285.1 Phaethon lepturus | reverse complement strand
CCACACCTCCCACTCCAGCTCAGGGCAAACCCGGCCCTGTGCCCCCCCAAAGAGCCCACTGCCCCAGCAGGAAAGGGCCAAAATCAGGAGGGGGAATGGATGTTTCCCCCTCCGACGGGCATTTTACAAAAAGTCTTGGCAAACACTTGAAACGCTGCTTGTGCCCCGAGCGGTTGACAGCTCTGGTCGGGCTCAGTCGCTCCAATTTTGTGTCCTGACAACCCCAAAAGCATTTATTATTTTCAGGAGAAACTGAGCTCAAACCCGCCCTTCAATCCCTCACGTGGGGGAGCG
>NW_010549203.1:0-5011 GCF_000687285.1 Phaethon lepturus | reverse complement strand
AAGGCTCGCCCCGCCGCCGCCATCGCCCCCGCAGCCCTTCCCGCTAGCCCCAGTTGCCTGCTTTTCTCCGAGAAAGGCCTTTGGCAAAAATCTTAAACAAAACATAAAATCCCCTCCCAAAACCACCGGCCCCAGATATTGCCGTCGGCTAAAACTCTTCTAATGACAATACTTGAAAATTATTGGAATTGCTTGAAAATGTGCATCTTCCAGTTTGAGACTCCTTCAGCTCACGTCTAAACGCGACGGGATCAAGAAACATTTCTATTAATGGGGGATGAAAATAGAGGGTCAGTTATTAATTAACAGAGCCATTAGCGATGTCCCATCCTTGCTGGTGGCACCGATGGGTTCCTGCTCCAGCTGTGGGGGGAGACGATCCCCGTTTCCCTTATTCCTGATAACGATTCCCAGAGCAATCAAGAGACCGGGGACAAGTGCCATAGTCGGAGTTTTTCCTTCAAGAAATACTGATCCTGCTGCAGGATGTTGGAATTTTTCATCACTCTCCCCTTAAGGGGATTAAATCTCCTCCTCCTGCCCCGTGGGATCGATGTTTCTTTTGGCTCCTCTGAAAATGTGGCCCCGAAAGAGCCCGATATTGGAGTTTGGGGGTGTTCATACACGGTTCGGTGTGCTTGCGTCTGTGCGCGCACGCGTGCATCGGCGTGCGCGCATCGTCAGGACACCCACGCTCCCCCCAGCACCTGGGCAGCCCCTTCTCCCTCGCCATATCCCAGGCTCCTTAATTAGAAAGCTCAACAACTGAACATTTTCCACCCAAATCTGGTTTTCAGCTGCATTTTTGCTGGCTCGGTTTTCACTAGGAGTGTTATCGCCGGCTCCAGCTTTTTTTAAGCCTTCGGTTTGAAAACAAGAACCGAGGGAGGAGGCACATAGTCCCGTGCTTGCCCGATGCACACGCCCAGCAGCAAGAATTAAAGCAGGTTTAATCCAGTCTTGATTTTCCAATTGCTCCTTACGGGAAACTGCCCTCACCCAGCTCCTTTCTTTTCCGGAATGACACCCACCGGTGAGCCGAACCTGGGCAAAAACAATAACACGCCACCCACTCTCCGCGGTTAAGACAAGCACCCTATACTTAAGGTTATTTAGGAAGCAGAAGCACATTCATGCCAATGGAAAGTGCTGGATTAAAAAAAGAAGCTCCTGTGTCATTGTGGACCATCTGGCTGGGAAGGGGGTGACTAATTGCACTGTACAACATGGCATCTAAAAATATAACGAAACACGTTGAGAAAGGCCAAGCAGTGAAGTTAGTTTGTTGAACTTCAAGTGCTCGACCACCTCGAGTCACCGGGGATGGAGCATCAGGCCAAAATTTCACCACGGGTGACCCCAAACGTGCCCGGTGTGATTTTTCGCATCGTTTTTGGCAATATGGTGCCTCAGGCAGCGCAGCTGCCTCGGCGCGGCCGCTCGTGGAAACCAGCGCTGTGCCACGGTTGCTTTGACTCTTGAGAAAAGCCATCTGTGCTTGCGATTTTTAAATTAAATTTACCGGACGTGCTCTCAAAGCAAGAAGAACCGGGCTGGTTTTCTTCCTTCCGGCAAATTCTGGAGGGCTGTTACAATTTTATACCAAATAAATTTATGTTTCTTCTTGCTCCAGTTTGCTTTCCGATCTGGCGCTTCCAGTAACGCAGCACACTGGGAAACAGTATTTATTTCCAGGCCCTGCAGAAGAGCACAAAACACTATAAAATCATGCCACCACCTAAGTAATTTGAGGAGCTACAGGAGGAAACGTGGAGCTGGAGATGCCAAGGGGAAAGTTGCACCGTGACGTGAGAAAACCCGCTACAACCCTCAGTGAAATAAAGGTCCTGCGCAGGGCAGAAAGCAGCTCCAGTATCCATGCAGACGGAAGAGCCAAGCTCAAAGCTGTGGCTCTGAGGAAAGCAGTTGTAGGGTTTGTCGTGGAAGACGGTCCTCGGAGAAACGACTTCGGCCCCCACGAAGCCCAGGGCAGTGCCGTCAGCCCCGCGCCCGGCCCCGTGCACATCAGTCCCTGCCTCTCTGCAAGGACAAGGACCTCGGGACTCACAGACATTTGTCATCAGCTCCACCGTGGTCAGAGCAGATTCATAAATGCGGCTCCACTGCTGGGAAGAGACTTGAGTCACGTCTATTATCGGTGCAGCTAAAGATGAGATGTCGGTGCCGGAGATCGCAATTAGTCCTGATCCGTCAAAGCAGCGGAGTACCTGGCCATTGATTTCGACGCAAGTTGCCTCAAACATGGGATGCCAAATCCATTTCAGCAGCAACTTGCTAAACATAAAGGTCTGAGATGAGGTTTATCAAAAAAATAAAAGGCCCATTTGGGGATCTGGAGCTAATCCATGCTTTGTGCCTCAGTTTCCCCACCTCTGCAGGTGAATTCCTTCACAAAACACATAGATAGCCACTGATGGAGAGTGCTATATAACACTCAAACTACAGGTACTATTAATGAACGAATACAATCTTAATTCTGGTCGCACGGATGGCACTCTCACACGCAATTACTTTCTCCTATTATTCAGGACAAGATCAAAACCTTGCTCGAGGGCAAACCGCAGCCCCGCAAGGTTCACCCAGGCTCTGGCGAAGGACCAGCCGCAGCACTAGCAGCTGCATCCTCTGCATCCCCCAGTCACACCCACCCACCGCCTCCCAGAGCCTTTCGTTCAAAAGACATTTTCCCCCAGACACTAAATAGAAAGACGGGACAATAACGCGCGTGTCGGTCACATCCCTGCGCCGCAGGAGCCCCTTTCTGCTCCACTGCTCTAAAGAGAGCAGGATCCCCGCCGGGAGAGCCAACCCCATGCTGACGGGTGCTGATAAGCCTCTTCCCACCTGGAGAGGGGTCAATTAAACTCCCATAAGTCACTGAGCTGGAGCTGATGAGGCTTTCATGAGGAATGAGAAGAGCTCTCGGTTATGCCCTTCCCAGTAACACACCTGGAAGGTGCGATCCGGTCCGTGCCATCGTGCCACTGAGCCTCTCTCAAAAGGCCAATTCAGGTTTAGTGACCGCGAAAACCTTACAATTCTCCCACCCAACCTTCCATGTTCTTGGAAAAAGCCAATGTGACTTTTCAAACATCCCTAACTATTTATGGAATAATTCATTTCCACCCAGTTAAAGCTGTATTTTGAAAAATTCCCATTTCCCATTGAGTTACAGCTCTCCTGCTCAGCCCCACACACGTCCGGACCCCAGGACAGAAGCAGCTTTGTTATCCACGAAGCTCAGCAAGCCAAAACACACGCAGAGCCCTCAACCAGCCCATCAAGCAGTGCATCAGGGCCCGAGTTTGGGAGCACACTGGATCACACGGAAGAGGACTGAGCTGGCCCCGATCAAAGCCAGCAGCAGGATCTCGTCAAAGTCCAGAGCCCATCACATGGGTCGAGGTGCAAATATGCGAATTTACGATCGTGAAGACAAGTCCTACTTCATATGGGCTAAGACGTGCTTTAAATAGTCCGCTTGGCCCGCTGCATCCGAGGGGAAAATCTGCTGGCAAATGTCACAAGCCTGAGCGTCCTCAGAGGCGAGGACAGCGCCTTGCCCGCGTGTACCATCCTCCAGCATCCAGCCCGGCGTCCAGGACATCTGCGAGGAGCGAAGGGGAAAAGCGTCAGCGGGAACGGCAGAGGCAGCCTCTTTTCAAGCCCCCAGCTGTGTCCAGCCTCTATCCTGGGGTCTGCCACACCGAAGCGCAGCCTCCAAAAGCTGACGCCACGTTTTTGTGCCCGCGGAAAGGCTGGGCTAAGGGCTGCTCCCCCGTGCTGGAGTCTGGGGGAGTTTGGGTCCCTCCTCGCTCCATCCTTGCCAAAATCCACCGGAGGATCCTCTCTCCGTATGGCACCTGAGCAACCCCCATAGCCCGTCGCTTATCCCTCAGCAGCTACAATCACTACTCAAGCCAGAACATGAGACAAGTGCTTCTGTAAGAAGCAAACTGGAGCGCATTTGTAATTTCCTTTTTGTGCCATTATCATTTAAGTGCTGATAAGGCACATTAGGGCTTTACCAGACAGACACCGCTTCCACTTCTTTCTTTCTTCTCCTTCTTTTTTAAAAAGAAACTGGCTTCTAAATATAGCCCAGGCTGAAAATCAATAGCTTTCCCCAGGAATATGTAGCCACGGCAGTTGTGAAATAATCTTTAAGGGCCTCATTTGGAAGAAGGAGTGAGAGGAAATGGGCTTGGCACTGTAGGCACCCTCACCGGTAAGCCCCGGGGTTGGTGCCGCACCCGTAACACACACTGTGAAGGCTTACCAGAGGGACCGAGGGGCCTGAGTTTAGGATGTCTTTAGAAATCATCTTTTTGGGGGCGTATAAATCAGACAGAATAAAGGAAATATTTAAGACCCCATTTAATTTGCAGATCCAAAGGAGGTCGATACAGTTTTCCCCCCCCAAGACTGGATCGACTGCTTCAAGGTTTCCTTCAGAAAGGATCACGGGAGGGACTTGTCCCCAAGTGCATCAGGTGCTGCTCGGCAGCCAGATCCCAGGGGCTTTTCTATACCTACTTCCCCCAGGAACTGGAGAATGGGATGCCTAGAGACTTTTTCAGGACATAACCCCTAAACCTCCACCCTGCCACAGCTTCCCGTGTGCCGATGGAGAGGATGCTGAAGGCTGACAGACGCCATTACGCTGGGAAGAGCACGCAAAAGTCACAGACAAAAATCCCCGTCAGCCTCACAATTTACCTTCACGGGTCCTCGTATCTCCACCGGGACTTTAGCCACAGCAGGCAGAGCACTGTCGCTGGGAGCATCTTCTCTCCGAAGGACTTCTGGGGCTTCATAGAGGTCCAGAAGAGTCAGGAAGGAGTCCATGACAACTGGGTTTGGTGCCACCAGCTCCTGCAGGCTGCAGCAAGCTCTCACTTCTTCCCTGGGGGCTTTCGCAGTAGGAAGCACCCTACAGGTGTTCAGCCATGTGTCTACATCCACCTTCTCGCTCCACTCCGCCTTGTTG
>NW_010549202.1:2798-4962 GCF_000687285.1 Phaethon lepturus | reverse complement strand
CCTGCCGGGCACCGCGGGCCGTGGGCAAGCGCTGCCTCGCACTGCTGCACCGACGTGCCGGGGCTGCCAGGGCTCTGCAGAGCAACCGCAGCAGGGAGGGAACCACTGGGGACGCGCAGGAGGTGCCGGGACTGCAGCCTGGGTGGCCGGTTTCGCAAAGGTGCCCAGCTGGAAAAGCCTGTGCCTCTTGGCGCGTCCTTGCATCCCTTCACCGGCCCGCGGCTCCAGTGCTTCTCTCTTTCACCATCACCTGCCTCGCTTGACAAAACTGTCCAAAAGGGCACAGGCCCCGGCTGTCCCGCGGCAGAGTTTAGCTGAGGATACTCTTCCCTTCCCTCCTGCCCTGGGGAGCTGAAAGGTGGAATGAATTTGATATAAATGCCAAGGGCCCAGAGCCTATTTATTTTAATCTGCTAATATTGTGAAGGCTGAAATGTGTGATTATTTTTGTGTACATTACTTTGAAATGCAAATTCTAATGACAGCTTAGGTATTTGCATGTCTCTCAGGGTTAAAGGACAAAGGGTAGGTAATAACTTGAAAAAAAATCTATTTCCCTATAACACTTCGTACTGTCAGGCCCTTTAGTCCTTTTTTCTTCTACCTGGCTCGTTTTCATAAATCCACTGGCCCACCAGGACCAGGAGCAAGAACTCTGTTGTGCTTCACAAACTCTGGCAAGAGCACAGCGCAGCGGCTGGTTCTCACTTAGCCCTTCACGGCGATGCTGAGCACTGCAGTACTGGGCAACTTCCAGACTTGGCCTCTTTGTCACTGGGAGTTCTCTCTTTCCTTTCTCCCTTCTCTCCAGTCACCAGGATTATCTTAAGCAGTTGGTTTTTCTTTCATTGTTAACAATGCTTAAACCCGGATGGGTTTACAGGCACCACCAGGGCTCCATCCTGGGCACACGCCGCTCTCCCGTCAGACGCCTTTGCAGACACGAGCACTGGCGATGCCCAGAATGGTGTTAATTATACAAGGGTACATTGGCAATAACGCGTGGTGTACATTCGGTCCTCCCACCCCGTGAATGTGATCAATAAGCAATCTAGTCATTAGAAATAGAGCTACTCCTATTATCTGCCGATCGATAACTCATTAGTCTTGGACATACCTGCCTTACAGCACCTCTGTACGGAGAGGAGCTTACAGCAGGCAGACCAAGGGCAGGGCAGGGGCTGCAGTCCCACCTCGGACCCCCCGGCACAGCCTCCCGGCGCTGCAGAGCACCCATGGGCCTGGGGCACAGGCAGCTCTTGCCGACACTCACTTTGCACCAGCCAGGACACAAGCCCCCGGCCGCTGCTCTGCTTCCGCAGGATAATCTCTTTGCAGAGCCAAGGGCAATTGCATCTCGCCTCTTGGGGCCTTTGCTACGCAGCATCCCAGCACCGCAGGCGAGGGCAAACGCAGCCTTGACCCCGCTGCTTGTTTCGCCCCCGGTATATCCGCACGTGGGCAGAGATGTCTCACGGGAGGGTGGATGCTGCTGCGCAATAGCTGCTCAGTTCTCGCTCGCTCCCTCTCCCCGCTGGCCGCACAGACGGGCAAACGTCTCACGTACTGGTGCCAGCTGCTAAACTGGGGCGGTTTCAGGCCAGCTGCAGGGGCCCTGCTGCAGGTTTGCCCAATCTGCTGGTGCAGGCAGCGCCTCTTGGAGACTGGGGATTTGGGGACCGCGGCCAAGGACCCAGGGCTTTTTTTTTAGGACCCCGGGCCTCCCAGCCCCCCGCCCCCGCCCCCGCCGTGCCCTGCGCCCGCCCACCTCGATCTCCAGGTGCCTTCACCCACCCCACCCGTGAGCCTTTGGTGCCTAAAGACAGCGGGATGTTGCTTCAGTCCAGGCCTGTGTCTATTATTAATATGCAATTGTGAACAGCTTTTTATTACTGCACACCTCCAACCTCTCCGTCCCCCATGCCCTCCCTCTGCTGCTCCCCACTGCCCCGACTGGAAATGCTGACAGTAATAAATGGCTGGCAAAGCAATTACACACATTAAGCTGAAAAGTACGAAGCCGAGGTCAAAACGATTTTCCTTCTATAATTACATGGAGAGTAAATTTGTTTTGCCGGGAACAAAAGCAACACAAAAGGTCACAGCGAGCAAAGGGAGCTGGGCAGCCAGGCTGCCCCGCTCCGCAGCCACTGCCCCCCCCGCG
>NW_010549202.1:1052-2601 GCF_000687285.1 Phaethon lepturus | reverse complement strand
CGGCGGTGCGCATCCCCACGGCCCCGCGCTCCCTGCTGGGGCAGCCCCAGCTCTGGCTGTGGGGGCATGCTCGTGCCCAGAGGGAAGAGCAGCGGTCCAAAAAGCCCAAACCTTGTCAGTCCAGCTTTGCAAGAGCTTTTTGCTCCATTTATGGTTCTCTTTTTGCTTTCACTCCCTAGCTTCTTGAGTGAGCAGCTGAGCTGCCTTGTCCTACTTGTTTGAACATGAGCCAACCCTGAACCAAGGCTGTTTATTAAACTGTAATAGGGTTTGTTACTCTGCTAATGCACCATATAAAAAAAGCTATGAAAATCAACTGCTAGGTGTAATGACCTGCTCATTCCCCAAGTGAAGTGTCTTGGCCATGTTATAAGTGACTTTATTCTCAGCAGAGGAGGAAAAAGACCTTCATCCCACAGAGCTGGGATGTTGTCCCCACCCTGCCTCGTGCCCTGCTCCCACCTCCAGGCCCCACGTGTGGCTGGTGCTGGGGGGTGACTCTGGATCGTCACCTACGGTTGCTGGGAGGGACGGCCTGGGAGCAGAGGTGGCCGGTGCCAGAGCAGCTCCTCCAGTGCATGATCTCCATTGCAGAAAACGCTGGTGGTGATGGCATCAGAGGTGAACTTGAGCTTCCAGGACCTGAACAGATGCAATTTTTCCTGGCTATTAACAGATTCTCCTGGGGAAAAGTGTGTCATCAGCTTTTCCAGTGTCTTGCAGCACTGGGTTGCCTTTCCTCAGATCCCACTGGCAAGAGCCAGCACTTCCTGCAGCCCCACTGCCTCAGGGGAGGCTTTCGAGCAGGGGCAGCACACGGCAGCGGCGGTTGCTGCTCCCCGGTACCCACCGACCATCGCCCATCACCGGTGTGAGTTCTCACATGGTCCCTGGCCAGGGAACAGGTCACCCTGGCAGGGTGCAGGAACGGGGGGGAGCACCGAGCAGGGTGTCCTGGGTGGCACTGGGATGGGGGGCAAGCTGGGCACAAAACCCAGACCTCACCTGCAGCTCTCCTTGCTCTGGGCACCAGGGAAGGTTTCTCACAAGACCTCCTCTCCTGGCTGGCTCTGAAGTGTCCAGTTTTAGCTGAATAATCACCTGTCTTGCACCAGAACAGGATTTCCACTCTTTAAAATTAGCTTTGGTGAGTTTTTGCTTTCTTCGAATCAAAGCTCTGAGACAATTAATCACTGCCCAGCTCCTGCTGGAGCATTTAAGTGCTCGGCTTGAAACAGATCAGTAACAGGAATTAATCTCTCTGTAACAAGGTCTTCAAAATAACGATCCCCGCCCTGCAAACAGAGGGGATGCCGCTCCAGAGTTCACAGGCAGTGAGACATTGCAGGACTCGCTCTGCCACACCCCCTCCCCGCCTCCCACCCCGACCCTTTCCATGCGCGGGGACGAGCTTTGGGGCACCGGCGCTCCTCCGCAGGAGGAGAGCGTCCCGACCTCCCCAGGCACCCCGTTTGTGCCGTGCCCTCGCACAAGGCAGAGCGGCAGTCGGGGCACGAGCGCTGGGCTTGCCAGGGACCGGGGTCTCCGT
>NW_010549202.1:473-1038 GCF_000687285.1 Phaethon lepturus | reverse complement strand
AGGAAGGGGACAGGGCAGGGCGAGCGCGCGACACTCCCGCAGCAGAACCAGCTGCGCGCCGCTCGCCGCACAGCCAGATGGTGACCTCCAGTTATTCCCACAGAGCACTGGAGTTAACATCTGGCACTATCTAATGAAACTCCGGATTATTAATGACTTCCATGCAACATTTACAGTTAAAGGGCATTTCCCACAGCTGTTTATATTTCAGCAGAGGCGCGTGCAACCTTTCTCCGAGATCCCCAGAGCCTAACTACGGTAACTGCATTCGATAGGGAAAATTCAAATCACCTCCTTCCCATTTTCCCCCCTTTTTTAGTTCACAGACCATGAAGGAAACAGATGGGAGTTGAAAAGAGATTGAAAATGACAAAGGAAGTCTAGAGACATTTATTTCCACTCAGAACAAATTAATTAGGATGTCTGGGGACACCTGATTAAAGTTTCCGACAGAGTAAGGGAGCTGAAGCCCCGTTCCCGCTCCATGCGGGGAGTGCTTTAACACACACTGTCACCTCGCCTGGGCGAGGGCAGCCAGCGCAGGCAGCACCTGGGCTCGGCTGCA
>NW_010549202.1:0-436 GCF_000687285.1 Phaethon lepturus | reverse complement strand
CTTGTTAGCCACTCTGCCTCCAAACTTCCCAAAGCATCTAAAGATTGTTTTCAGGTGCAAGACTGTCAGCTAGGTTATCCTGGGTTTTCTTGCCTGTATTATTTAGAAAGCCAAAAAAACCCAAACTTTCAAGGTTTTTGAAGTTGATGCTTTCTCTTTCTTTTTGATACTGGGCTTTCTCTCCTCCTTCCTCCCAATTATTTTGCATTATCGCCTTAGGGAAAGGGGGGAAGAGAAACACCGAGAAATAAAGTGTTAGAGAGCAAAACCTGAGGTTGAGAGAAAGGCTGCCTGGTGGGTTGGGAAGGGCTTTAACAACATGTTTTCAGCTTAAAGACATCCCACCTTGCTGACCCCCTTCCTGTCACCAGTCAGGGAGGGCCTTTATCAGGAGCCCATCGCTTGGGCTCGGCAGGAGCCAGACCGGCGACCTGCG
>NW_010549201.1:563-1441 GCF_000687285.1 Phaethon lepturus | reverse complement strand
CCCCGAGGAGCCCGGGGTGCCTTCGGGGTCTGCACGGGAGGAGAAGAAACGCCGCAAGAGAACGCCACGCTGCGTGCAAAACGCGTCGCGTCCCCGCCGCCCTCCTGCCGAAACGCACCCCTCGGAGGCTGGGTGAAGGCCAACACCGTGCGGAAGATGCTGTTGCTCGGTTTGCTGGGGCCACACGCAAAATGAACCCTCCGTTTTACCTGCAGCCACGGTAACTTGTGTTCCCTCTTAAATATCAAGCTTTTTGGGTCCGCGGTCTGGCCCTCAGCATCCCGTAACACGCCCCTTGGGCATCGGCGCATCCCAGACCCGCCGGCTCCTCCGCCACGTTCCCACCCCGCTGCGCCCACACAGGGAACTGGAAGGGGAACATGCTGAGCGAGCTGCTTGCCCCAAACAGCCCCCGGCTGCACTTCCAGAGTGTGTTCACAGGGTTAGACGGGCTTCGTCGAGCCTGGCGTGTCCCGGGGGGGGTAATTTTTCCCTGATGCGTGATAGATTTTGTCCTAGCATGGGTCACAGAAAGCCCAACATTGATGGGTTTCATCTAATTTCAATTACAGTCATTAAAACTTTTGCTCACACGAGCTGAGCCTTTCCAAAAGCCATCGAGTGACAGCCCATTAGAGAGCGGTTATTTATAGCAGGGCATGTTAATTTTACAGGATCACAGACCAGTGATTCAGTGCCTGGCGTTGCTGAAAGGAATCACTCACAGCAATGAGAGTGAGCTGACATGAAAGCATCGAAATCCACAACCTCCTGCCAGCAGAAGCTCCTGGGTCGGTCGAAAAGCGGCAGCAGCAGCGTGCGGACGAGCAGCGCTGAGGTGCTGGGGTGCTCCATAGATTGGGGACCCGCTACGTGGG
>NW_010549201.1:0-542 GCF_000687285.1 Phaethon lepturus | reverse complement strand
TTGGCCCTAGTTCTCGGTGTGACCTGATGGGTGCAGGCAGGGAGGAGGTCGAGGAGATCCAGGCAAGTGGGTGACTTGAGGTCTGGGGAGACCGGACACGGTAATGGGTGATGCTGAGGGTAAGGGGGGCTCCTTTGCCTGTACCCCCTGGTTTGGGAGCCGCGGGGAGCCCACGCTCTGAACAGCCACCGTCCGAGCTTGCTCTCTGCTTCACGGCGTTTTCCTGAACCGCCGGGATGGCCGGCTCTGCCGAAGGGCTTTGCTCAGCCTTTATCTCCTCCAGCAAAGTGCTTGGAGACACTTCGTATGAAAGATGTTGGAGATAAGGGAGGAGGAGGAAAAAAAAAATACATATAAAAAAACCAAACCTCCTGCATCATATTGAATCCCCTCGAGTTTTAAAGTGCTCCGAGCTTGAAGCTTTCTGGGAGGAAGCAATAGGAGGAGGGGGAGAGGGAGAAGGCGACGCAGGGCAAAAGGAGCATTTCGCAAACGTGGTGAAGGACGAATTGCTCTGGCCCTGGGCAGGGCCTGATCCAGAC
>NW_010549200.1:10637-24145 GCF_000687285.1 Phaethon lepturus | reverse complement strand
CTGCCGGGAGCCCTTGGAGTGTCGCGGGTGACGGGCGACCGAGGCCAAGGGGTGCGCCGGCCCTGGGGGGCCCCCGGGCGGCTGCTTGTCTTAGGGTGCAGCTTTTCCCTACGGTGTGAACCCGAACGCTGGGTCTCATTTTGCTTTCACGCCTACGCTGTGACGTGCTCCCGCTCCGGAGGAGGGTGAGGAGAAAGCAGAAACCCAGCCAAGCCTCGCACCTTGCTGTCCGTCTCCTCCTGCTCCCGCTGGAAGTTTTTAAAGCCGGCGTTATTAGTGCTGATTACGGGAAAAACGGGCCCACCTTCAGGTCACTCACAGTGTTCTCTGGCTGCCGTAAGGGCCGACTAGCCCGACGAATGGAAACAAGACCAGCAAGACAGAAAATGTAAGGTTATTTGGCTTCTTTATGGTTCATCACTGAGAAAAGATGTTTATTTTCATAGATGAGAGAAGGCGTTGGGAGAAGTCAGTGGGAAAATGTCAGTTCTCATCCGTGGAGGCTAAATCAAGTCCACGGTTTACCAAATAATATGTGAAATAGGGTGGCTAAATGTAAGTCTAAAGTACCAAAAAAGAAGAGGAAAATCTCTATCCTATAAAGGGAAATAGTATTAGGCAATATTTTATGTTGCTTTTTAATCACGAAGGGAAAGGTTTGTATCTGCATGACGGATCTCCGTTGCCGGTCCACTGATTCCGTGGTGTTGGGACAGTCATTCAGCATGAGCGTCCCCAAAACAAATGTCCCATTCAAGCATCCTGTTCTGCCAGCATTTTTCTTATCCCACAGAATAGAAGGAAGGGGAAAAAAGTCTACTCCAGACTGAAATCACAGTTCTATTGGTCTTGGGCGTTTGTTTTGTTGCTCACGTTTAAAAAGAAAGAAATGCTGAGCACTGGTGTAGTCAGCGAGAGGCAGGGCTCCTGGGGGACGCCAGGCTGGGACGTGTTAAAATGGTTCTCGAAAGAGCTGAGAGTTAATACAGGAACAAAGCAGTTCTGTTCCACGTTAAATGTCATGATAAATATTTGGTGACAGCTAATGCAAACGGCGTTTTATGCTTTGATCAGGCAGTTGATGGACATTTTTAAATAAAATAAAGATTATTTAAAGTGCACGAGCAAGAAGGATGGCACATATTCCTGGTTCCAGTCTAGGGGTGCGTTCTCATTTACAGCATGACCTGTGCCACCGAAGATGTCCCAGGATGAAGCGTAAAGAACTAGTGACTGAAAAGCTAAACACAAAAGCAAATGAGGTAAAATTAAATGAGGAGGAAAATGCAAGGAACGTTCCCCATCTGTCTTTTTCCTGTTAAGAAATGGCTAAGTATAATAATGAAATACAAAATGGCATCAATATAGAGCATGTCCTTTTTTTTGGTTTTAAATGCTTTGCTATTCATTTTTCTGTGTCAGTCTCTTTGCACAGTTGTTTTTTTTTTTTCCTTGAAGAGGCATCAGTGTGGGAGTAAAACTAGGCCAAGCACAAGTACTCGTGAAGTTGGAGTTATAAGCAGAGAGAGTAGTAAACTTTGGAGGTCTTTGAGAGAACATTTGCAATAAAACAAGCTGTACGCTCCATGCTACATTTCCATATTTAATGCTGGAGAAGCTGATAGCGCAGAGAATTTGTTTTGTCTTTTATTTCCTTATATGATGCATAATGTGTGAATCTGCATTGCATGCTGCTGCTTTGCTTCTAGTCGTAGTCTGCTCTGAAGAAATTGTGAGGTAAGCTTGTATACCTGCTTTAAATTAATGACATCCTTGAGAGACAGCACTATTGTCCAGAACAACGTAAAGGACTGTGATTTATATCCTTTGTAGCTAGCTCTGCTTTAGCAAAAGCTGATGCATGACCTCTTAGCATGCTCGACTATTTCATAAAGCTGACTAAATTACACATTGGCAGAAATATTCTGCCTCCAGCGACCAGTCCATTAATAAAAATCCATAAACAGGAAGGGGTAGAAAGATCTCATTAGGAAAACCAGCTGAAAGAGTGAAATGCACAAACTTGAAGCACTTCAGCAAGTGGAGACTCTGTCAGAGAAACTGAATATTCCGTCTAAGACGAGAGTTCCCTTTGCCGCAGAAAGAGCCACAGGCTGCACTGGCAAACACGCAGCAGTTTTCTGGAATTACACAGGACTCTCAATCCAGTCTCTTTTCTAGTTTGCCAACTAAGTGAATACATACACACACAAAATACTGAATGAAGATGGGACCTTTTTTCCATTCATACCAGGGGCGTTATCCCTGGATATTTACAGAAGAATGTATTTGCAAGAGAATCAGTCCTGAAATAAATACATGTATTCACTACACTCTTCCTTGTGAGGTTTTTATATTTAGACTGTCTCTTCTCGCAGCGAGGCACAAGGGTAATTCCCATTCGTAGTGAAGCCTATTAGGATAAAAAACAATGCCTATGCAGCTGAACAGCTCGCAAAGAGGACAGCCCATTGCCAAGGATTTTAATGTATCTGGGTACTGTTTCACTTTGATATGTCTTCTACTGAGCTATGGCAAATTTTATCGGCATTGCATAGGTGATTTAATTAAATGAAGAGTAAGAGTTGTATTATTAGCTCTTTAAATCCCACCTCCAGCATATGGAGACGTGATTTCTTCCCTTTGAATTTATTAGATGGTGTATCTTGTCGTGTTTGTTTTTATGAGCTGGGAACTTGCAGAAGAAAACTGTTTTGTACTATGAGCTGTGTTGGATTCATGATTATGGGAGAACGACCAAGAATGAACGAGCATAGGGGTGGATTTATTGAAGAAGTTCCTTCTCATATACTGTCTTCTTTTTGCAATCCTCTACAGCTTAATTTTGATTTTATTAGGCTTAAGAGAGGGTAAGAGAAGGTGATGACGATGTCTGATATTCACAAGCAGCAAAATGCACCAGTTGGAACGAGCAAAATCAAATGTGTATCTTTAAAAAGAACTCATAGTGCTGATGTAGGAAAACTCTGGAAAGGGCTGAAAACAACTGAAAAGTCGCAGATTCATACTGTAATATTGAACTGTAAGAAATTTGAAAGAAAGCTGTAAAGGGTATGGATTAAATGTTTCCTGCCTGGAAAATCTCCATTTGAAAAAGTTAATCTTTGATTTTACAGCTTTCATAAAGATGTAAAGAAAACTTTTTCAGTTGTTATATATCAAAAGATTCTAGGACAGTAAATGCAGAGGTCACGTAACCTGAGACATCTGGCAAGGGTGCAGGAGTCCATTCTCTGTAGGGGACATAAAGATGCTGCTGGTCCCCGTTTTAGCAGCTGAAATACCTTCACACTGAGGTTTAATTTCGGAGGCTTTCATTTTCTAAATTTGGCCTTCAAAAGAGGAAGCTGCGGTCCGGGCAGGCTGTGGCCTCGAGCATCCTCCTCCCCTTCGGGCTCACACTCCCTCCTCCCCTGCCTCCCCCTCCGTGCCGGATGCTCGGATGTCTTCATCTTCCTGGCCCCGAACACGGGTTATTCTGTAGTAGCCTACACAAATATATCAGAGTAGCGGTTATACAAACAGTGAATTATTTCAGGGAAATGTCTCATCGTTCGGGCATGTCTCAGTGTTTGGGTAACACAGGAGCCATTAGATGTGGAATAACAGCCAGAGTCTCCTGTTTCTGGTGACTGACCTGGTGCAATCAAATAGCTGCAAATTTGATCGGGAAATTGCCTGCATGTGGTATATGAAGCAATAATTACAATATCATTAACAAGTTGAAAAAAACACTTCAGCGGTGACTGAAAGTGTGATTTAATTTGAAATCCCTTAACAGAAAGAACAAAGGAAAAAAAAATTAATATATAACTACATATTAACATCTGTTGATACTTTGATTTCATTATAGCCCGTCCAGTAGGCATGGGCAGCCAGAACCTCCAAAGTGGGTCCTGTGGGCCAGAAGTCACTGCTCTTCAATAAGCAGATTCATTAATGAATCTGGTTTATTAATATCACTAGGCTAGATTCAATTAGCCCTTGCTTTGTAAGTAAAACTGAAAAAATAAATCACCCAAGTATTTTTCATTTTGACGGCACAGCTTTAAGCAACTCTTGGAGCTGCCCTAGGACTATGCTCCTCTCTTCACTTTCAGAAAAACACAGTGTTTATGGTAGAGGGTAATCTGCATTATTCTTCTCTTCTATTTGATAATTACAGTGATGATTCAGGTCTTTAGGATACATCAACTAAGAAAATAGTTTTGGGTGTCCTGCCAGGAGATGTGGTTGATGTCAAAGGCCGGGGTGCCTAAGTCTTCACTTGGTCCAACCTGCAAAGACGCAAACCATCTCACAGAAGGAACGGCGTGAATGGATTTCAGAAGAACAGCGCAACGAGCCCCAAACGTCACCACGCTCAAACACAGCTGCGGACTCACAGGATAAACTAAATTAGAATCCTGTTTATAGCAAACAGTGACTCGAAGCCCTCTTTGAGGCAATTAGCAAAATCAGAGCCTCCTTTGAAGCGAACAGGCATGAAAACGCTGTTCTTGCACTGATTTTTCAAATGCTTCATTTTAAAACTTTCTTGAGTGAACTGTCTGTTCAAAGGGCAGCAGAACTGAGTATCTTACACGACAATGAGGTGCGTGAGCTGGGGGTGCTCTGGGGTTTTTTATGAGCTATTCACCCAGCTATACAAGCACATGTTCAGTAACAGCAGCGATGAGTGAGAATTATGAAAATAACCCCCACTTAGGGGTGCGTTGTAATTGCATCCAGACACCCCTTGGGATTTCCCCTTGCATCCGGTGAGGAGTGATGGTGACAAGTGGGGTCACCATGGGGCGCAGGGAGGATTTGCCGACGGGAATAAAGCAGGGAAAGGCAGAAGGGTAGAGCATGTTCATCCCTCAACACTTTAGTAGAACTTTTTAATTTTTACAGGGTTTATCTTTACATCACACAATGCTCAGGGTTGGAATATACCTAAAGATCTTACCTTCATGTATCCTGGGTGACTAACAGATATGTTGTTTCCTTTAAAGAACGAGTCGTACAACACTAACTGGTCATTTGTAGGAACAAATCTTTCACAGGAATGTTCTGAAGAGTTTCCTTAAAGGAACCATATAATGAAAACTGTATGACTTAAATTACCGGGGCTGTATTTCTTGCATGTTATAATTTATGAAGCAGTAACAAGGATAATAAATGGTACGGGATCTTTTGCACCATATGAGAAAACTCTATAGCAAAATGAAAACCATATAGCATTGATTCTTAATACGATCCTATAATATGTCTCTAACTTGTATTATACCTACTTGTCACAGATCTTTTATCCTAGCTATTCAGATAAAAGCTTAGCAATTTTAGCAAACAGAATAGCCTAGCCCCATGGGTAAATTTTGAAAACTGTGCTCAAGGAGATGCACATACAAAATCTGTTCATTTACTACATTTTTTGGCATTCTTTTTTTCTCTGTGATATTTTGAACATTTATTCCTTCAGGTTAATATGTTCATTTAAAAGGAAAATATTAAACAAAAACCTCACAAGAGACATGTGAATTTGAAGTGCCCAGGTTTGAATGATAAAAAGGCACTTCAGGAGCTGGATAAAACAGGTGCCTTCCTAAGCTTGTGATTTTCAAACCTGCCTCAAGGTCAACAGTGCTGAAAACATCACAGTGAGACAAAATAAATAGTTAAAATTTGGCTTACGTGTAAGGCTTTAGAATACTAAGGGCTAAAGTACAGAATTGTAAGATAGTTATTATATTGTCCCCAGCAGATTACTCATTTTGTTGTCTTTAGGATTCAGAAATGTTCTTATTTTATTTAGACTGCAATTTTAATCATCCCCACTTTGCATTTAAAATATGATATTATTTCCCCTTCTATCGTCTGTAAGAGAAAGCTGGAAAATTTCTTTAATAGTTGGCAGATTTGCTTTGTTATGTAAAGTAGATCCTTGGCCCCAAAAATTTATAATTAAAACAAGAGTTCCATTACACAATAAAAGGATTGCTTTATAAAAAAATCCTGCTGTTTGAAATACTTCAAAGGAGAGGCATTGTTTTGTTTTGATAGTGAGCTGAACATAGTTAGCACGCTGAAATATTTGCCCATGAATATTCCAAAGACTACTCTCTACGTGGTAACAGCAGTCGCTGGGTGTAGCGTGCCTCTTGCCTCTCCGCTTGTTTACAGGCGATGCCCCAGATTTTGTGCCTTAGAAGTATTTGCCCTAAATCTCTTCCCATGGCTCTTCTCAGATGATATCCTCTCTTTAAGTTAAACCATTCTCTGCAGAGACACGTCTGTATCTCTAAAACGTAAACGTGTCGTTAAATAACGTGGCTCTAATTGCGTCTGCCTTTCGTACTCCTCTGCTGGCGCTCGGGGTGCCGATAGGAAGGTGTCCGACTGCATCCGCCTGTTCAGCGAGGTGTGTTTTGAATGTAAGACCACGATAGTATTGTCCTCGACAGCTTGTTCTCTTTATTGTGAAAGAGATTTAATAGAATTGAGGAATAGGATCAGTAAGTAAATATTATAATTGATAATTAATATAGTAATAGTGATTTTACTATACTATAATATAATTAATATAGATATTCAGTGCAAGTCAGCTGAAGAATACCTGCTATTCTAGGTTTACCACAATTGCTCTCTATCATACGTACAAGTTTTAAGTGCTACTGGAGTTTTCTTCCTGGCATCGTATTTAACTCAGGCTTTGTAAGATGCTGATTTTCTTCATCGTCTTCTGCATCTTTATTCACTGTGGACTGTACGATTTGCTTAGACAAATGCACTCTTTTCTCACTGTGACTCAAAAAACAGGAGACTTACGGTTATTTCTAGTAGCAGACTTCCCCAGCTTATAGAATCTTGGTTTAAAATAAAAATGAGTATGTGTGGTATGTATCTTACATCTAACAAGCTTTCACTACCAAAACCAGCTTTGTAGATTAGATGAATTTAAGAGACTCTGGTACACTACAGGGAATATTTTAATAATGTTGGTGAAAAAAATACAGGTGTACCTTTTAGCCCAAACTAGGGAGATGGAAAGATAAGAACTAAGTCTGGGGTTCATACAGATATGATGAAGCCAGGAAGGTTTCACTCGTAGGCATTCGGTCCTTTTCACCAAGAATAATGCGGTTTTAAAGCAGTTTCTGAAATCCTGATCCCATTCAAGTCAGTGTCACGATTTAGACACCATCATCGGAACAGGATCTTACTCATCATTTACTTATCACACGATATAGCGCGAGGGATGTATCAGGGATAACAGACCCCTAAATGATGCTCATGAGCAGGTAATTAGAATAACTCTTTAGAAATCAGTGTCTTGTGCCTGTATCTTTTCAGCTCTCCTTTTCTAAACAGCCTTTCTTTTTTTGAGCTAGATAGGATTCTGTAACCTGGAAAAGAAACACAGGGTTTTGGTTTGATTGAACAAAACATTTATATTTCCCCAAGGAAATTTTATTGTTTTTCATTTCAGTTCTCAAAACCAAAACTTTCCTTTCTCAGTTCTATGTGAACTGAATGTTTTTTTCAAACTTGGGAATTCAGCTACTCATTTAAAAAAAAAAATCCATTATTCCTCCAGACTTACTGTATGAGTTTCCAGATCTATAATGCGACGTTCAGGTCGGGTTCAAGAGAGATAAAACGTGAGCACAGTGTAAATTCTCAGCCTGCTTTGTGTTTTGATATTGCGTATTATAAATAAAAACGCACAGAAAAGTTACATTAAAGCAGTAAAACGCATCCAATAAAATATTGCGGTTAAATTTTCGGCAGCGTTCCTTGATATCTGAAGTATTTGAAGGCACACTGAGCGTGTGAGCCCAAAACGAATAACGGCACATCGTAAGCACCGGGTTTGCGTCTCTGCGTTCACCCACGCATGCACCCAGTTTATGAGTATAATTACGTACAGCAGGGTTGTTTATACATGTAAGTCTGACTCCAGCAAGCAGATGCAAAAATATTTAATTTTATAAGAGAATTGCTGTGATATTTTCTTCCAAGGCATTTCCATGTGTGCAGATTTGAAAGGACTCTGGTTTGTGCCTCAGCGTCACGGTTTGGCCTGTTTGTGGGAGGAGTTGCCCCATTTCTGATCATCTCTCCAAAACGCATCCGTTCGCTTCCTCTCATCTGACTTCTCCTTTTTAATTTCCATTTCTAACATCAACCGAGGCACCCTGGGAAGTGTGTGCCCAGCAGATTGCCGCACTTCACCGGCGTTGGAAGGCTCTTGGAGCAGCCTCCAGAAACACGCTGCCTGTTGCGCTTTATTGCGTCGTTTTCCAGACTTCTTTAAATCCCGTTCCAGACACAGTGCATGAGCTATAGTGCATTATTTCCTTCATCACTCCACTTAGGACAGGTACACGGAGTCTGTTCTGAGCGAGAAGTAATTTCGTATTCAAAGTTTCCATTAATTTATGTAAACAAGCAGCTAACTGCTAACTTTCTGTGTGGAGGTATTCCTCCCTCGCCACGAAAGGCAGGATTTTTTTCCCAGTCCCTGGGCCCTCGGAAGGAGCTCTTTACACCCCAGCGACAGATCAGCCAGCAGAATTTGCATTTTACATTAAAAAGGCATGATGCGACGCATGGGAAAGCCATGAGAACTGATGTGGGGGAACGCAGAGACGCGTTCTAACCACCGGGAAAATGATGAAGTTTCCTTCTTAAGACAGGTCAGGTCCCGTTTGGTTTGAAATTCAAGTATTTCCCTCTTCTTCTGCGGGCCGGTATGACCGGAAAAAATATCCAATATGCATTCCTGGCATCCATGGGGTCTCGTGGAAATTATATGCTGCATGTTTTTAACTTCTTCTTGAACACATTTTGATTTGCTTTATTATTTTGGGGGATTTTTTTTTTTATAATGTCATAGTATTATTACAAAAAGTAAATAGTAAAACTAGCTGCCTTTCTCTACATTATCTATTTGTCCACGCATTTCATCAAGATTGTTTTTCTGCAATAATCTGCTCTAGTCCCTGTAGAGTCACCTTTTCTGTCTCTCCACTCTTCATCACTGATCTTAGAAACCAAATAGCTCCATTATTACTTTATACCTCACTCTTCCTCTGACTGAGCTAAGCTTTCCCTGGGCCGCCCTCACTGGCACGTTGTGGTGTGCGATCCTGTATCCCTGAGCACGGATCTCGTCCGTAACACAGCAATATTTACTCACCCAAAGCTTTCTCTGGCCATAACTACAGACTTCTGTCGTTTGGCCATGTGCTAGTTTGGAAACACCACTCATAATCCCTTGTGCTTCTGTGGCAAGAAGAACAATCCATTTTTCTGGTCTTTGAGTTTTCACCCCCTGCGAAGGTGGCTTTACTCTGTTTGCCACTGGCCACTAGAGCTGGCAGTATCGGAATGTGACCACGGCATCGCACACTCAAAAATCAGACACTCATTTATTCCTGGGTCCTCACAGGAAAAATATTCAGAGTCCTAGTGAGGTCAACGTAATTTCTTCATGTGCCTCATTTAGCACGGACCCTTTTTGCCGGGGCAAGGAGCTCAAAACTGTGGTTAACATATTATCTTTTGTGTTAGCTATGATGCCATACTCTTTCCTAAATGAGTTTTTAAAATTAATTTGGTCACAAATAAAAAGTCCCCCGACTAATTCACAATTTCGTATTATAATCATATCTGCTCCTGAAGGCAGGAGCAGATATGATTATACCTGCTCCAGTCATCCAGTTGTATGGATAAAAAGACCTCAGCTGAAGAAGTGCTTTTAACTCTGTCAGTCTTTAGTATTTCCAGCATGGAGAAATTCATTTAACATGGAGTCCCAAAACTGGTGTTTCACAGGATGCTCTTAATAACCTCTGTTGCTATGCAGTGGAAAAAATAAAAACAATGTTGAGTAAATCCTCAACCCCCATGTTGCAAATACCTATTTCATGCTGACAGAAATATCCATTGAGGGTAATGTTTTATCACAAGGCTTTCGCATTGCAAAGGCACCTTTTAACAGCTGGAAAAGTCTTACTATGGTTCGTCATTGATTAAAATTGAAAATTACCTTAGCAACCTCCCAACTCTGAAATGTCCTAACTGTGCGAGGCTTCCTCGGGCACTAGCATCTCCACTGCCAATTTTTATTTTCATAGGATCAGGCATGTTGACAGGTAGGAGGAAGAAGAGGTTTGCCCGACTCCATGTTGTTTATCTTTTTCTTGACAAAAGATGAATGGCAGAGACGTGGGTAAACTGAATGTCATGGACGGCCGGAAGGATTTCATTCTGCACGCGCCCATGATTTCCCTTGAAAATACCACTGAGCGAGAGGTGTTCCAGGCAGCACTTTCAAGGCTGTAGAACATCAGCAAATATTTTGACTGCATGCTACCATGTGAGTGTCCAGATCAGTTCCTCCAGCTCCAGTATTCTTCTTGCTCCCAGCGCTCGCTTTCTTCTAGGTCTTCCACACGCCAGCTGCCCTGGGGGCCCTGCCGTGAGCAGGGGTTGGACCGGACCATCTCCAGAGGTCCCTGCCAGCCCAGCCCTTCCAGGCTTCTGTGGTCCTGTAACGTGCTCGCTCTGCTCTTCGTCTTTCCCCCTCCTCCTCCTCCCCTGCGGGCACTTCACTGGCTCCGGCCAGCATCCCTTTTCTGCCCGTGGGTACCCGCAGGCTCACGGGGTCCGGAGCAGCACCCAGGGCAAACGCAGGCTGGTCTTGCAGCCCAGCACAGAGTGTGTGACCCAGCTCCATGCTGGCCATCTCGTGAGAGTCCCAAGTGAGGTTCTTGTTTGAATGTGGAGGACTGCTGCGGTCCGGTCTGCGCCGTGCCCCCGACGTCGCTCGCGCGTGCAGTGTAAGCTTGTAACGGGCGTTTGACACGGACGGGGCGCAGCGTGAAATTTAGAACAGCACAACCGTGCTGGTGGAGACGAGCGTGGAGTTGGTAACG
Organism: Phaethon lepturus; assembly: GCF_000687285.1. Lineage (NCBI taxonomy): Eukaryota > Metazoa > Chordata > Aves > Phaethontiformes > Phaethontidae > Phaethon > Phaethon lepturus. The sequence goes on along the minus strand of NW_010549200.1, from coordinate 13,199 downwards.
GCAAGGATGATGTAAGATTGTTCTCTTAATTTCCCATCCCCTCTGAGTCAAGTAAACGCATTTCTCAGCCTGGGCAAACCAGGTACGTGGTAGTGGAGAGCTGCGTTGGCACACGTCCCAAAACGGTATGTGTCTTCCTTTCCGCCTTTGGCAAAAAGCTAGCTTGAAAAAAAGAAAAACCCAACCCCAAAAAACCACTTGGGCAGTTTTCAAATCTGTGCTGCGCCGCAAGCTGGGGATATTTCCCGAGGCAGCAGGTCAGTGTGCCCGGCTGGGTCTGTCCAGGAGCCCCGGACGGCTCTCAGGGCGTTTCTCGTGGCTCTCTCCTCAGAGAAGCACGCTGGTCTCCCGACGGAAATACATGCCAAATAGGGTAGCAAAGGACAGCTGTGGAGTTTAACCATTTCTACTGATGCTTCTGCCGTTCTGCTGCTGTGCCTTCTCCCGAAGGGAAACTGCCATTGCCTTCATCGGTGGCTACGCCAACAGAATACGCGTAGTCTTTTTTGACTTCGAAGTACTATAAATTAATCTAGATGCTCGTTCACACTGAGAAATGGTTATTTATTTATGAACCTGGTATATCACATAGTTACCCAGCATGGACAAGCTACTGCTGTAATTTTAACCTAGGATGGAAAGTGGTGCTCTGTATTATTAAAGCAAAGTAATTAGCTGGATGTTGAAATCCTAATTAAACAGGATCTTGAGTACTCAGCTCTGGAAGTCCATATTAACTAGAGTAAGCTGCCTACTTTGAATGGTTGTGATACTTTTGCATAGTAGGACAGATTTGATTTATTTGTTGTTATTGGAGTCTTTAATAACCAGTATAATTTACAGGGAGAAGTGCATAGAATCCTTTTACATTTTTCATTTTTATTGATTTCTGTAGGCAGAGACATTCGGGGTGGTAATCGTGTATTGTAACATAGTGTATGTGTCACTGTAAGAGTGGAAACAGAAATTGAATCTATCGCTGTGATTCCGTGGCTGGAATTATGGCAAATTTTTCACTTGAACCTTTCTTAGTCAAATTAAATACCCGAAAAGGGAACTGGCATTCACTTGGCACTCAGATACTTGCTGACCCGGAGATTACGCTTGAGGCAATACTGTAGGACTTCAACACATTATAAATTCCATTATTAGGACAATGGTCTGTTGAAAGTGCTGCTTCTGTTAATGAAAAGTCACGGGGTGATCCTCTCATCATCTCAAGGTTATGCTGGGCTGAGCGTGTTGGTAAATCAGAAAAACTCACTGCATTTTTCTCAGAAGAAACCTTCTGGTTTATAGGTAATACAGCAAAGGGTAAGAGGCTCAGTACATGAATACTTGAGAAGCACAAATGTTGTACAGAGCAGTTCTGTAAGCGTTTCAGAAATGAAAGCTCACCTACCTCTGTTTAGCTTGAACAAATGCTGGTTTTGTTGGCTGAAGACTTTAAGTTCATTTGGAGTTGGAATAATTCTAGCTATAAGGTCAGAGCATTTATTTGTTGGTAGTTGTTTACAAAAGCTGCATCAAGATACTATTGAAGTTGAAAAGTTAGGAACCTGGAGCAAACTTACTCTTCCCTTTTTGTGCATAAATGTCAAAATAGTCTTGAACCTCCTTGAACGGGAGGAGCCGGCACTGAGAGCGGGAGCCTGCTCGGGGCAGGGTGGGCAGGGTGGCAGGCGGCCGTACGCGCCTGCCGGTCCTCCCGCTGCCGCTAGACATTCTGCGAGAAGATGCTGCCTGCGCTGCCTCTGGCCGGGTATCCAAAACTGTTGGGCAGGTAACAGTTCGATTGTAATTTGGTGTTAACTGTCTGTAAAATGTGAATATTAACAACCCCATTAATCCCCATTAATACTAATGCTTCCCGTGTCATTGGAACGTCATGAAGATTAAGTCATACCACTCGCAACACATTTACGTGCGATGGGGGCAGTTCTGCAGAAACTCGAGAGAAGAAATTAATAATGTGGAAAGCAATTCCAAATTTAAATGTGAGGTAATAATTACAAATTTCTAGGCTGCGTGGTGAGAACAAAAATAAATACTGAGTAAATACCTACCAACTGACTTAATTCGGGGAACAAGCCTTTATTCATTTGAATTGAGTCAATTCATTCGAAACTTGCTCAGTATACATTTGCATTCAATATCACTAGAGAACCATTTTCCTGAGTGAAAATAGAATGTGATCGGATAACGATCCGATCGAATTGGATAACATTCCCGATGCGAATGCATCGGGATGATACTCGTGATCCAACCTGTCCCAGAGCTACAGGAAGAAATATGTGTGAGTTGAGCACGATGCTCAGATGGGGCACGGGGCATCTGGGGGTTACCTTCCCAGTGGGTCCCCCACCCTTCCTCTGATCTTCCTGTGGTGATGCGTCGTACTCCTCCTCCATCCATGGAGACCGGAGCCCAAAGGAAAGCAGATGTTTCGCCCGCTGGTCCATGGGTGCAGAGACCAGAGCTCCCTCTGACCCACCTCCGTCAGGGAGCTGGAGAGCATTACTCCTCAGGAGGGAGGAGTAATAGGGAAAAAAATAATAGGGA
>NW_010549200.1:236-10606 GCF_000687285.1 Phaethon lepturus | reverse complement strand
GAAAGATCAAATTGAATGCTGAGATGCGTCACACAAGCTGGTATAAGCACAAACTGGTACCTTGGACCGGTTCAGCCTCGAGCTTCTGAAAGCGGTCTCTGAACCCTGACAAATCGCTTGGGAAATCTGGGGGGAAGATGAAACCCAGTATTTAGTTTTAAAAAAGCAATCAACAGAAGACCCCAGAGAATATGAAAAAAGTGAGCTTAACTTTTGACCTGAAAAAAGTTTGGAACTAACACGTTAAAAAAAGGGAATCTCATAAACAATCAAGTGGTAATAGACAATAAAGGAGCAACATTAATTTTTAAAGCAGGCATTATGAAAGACCAGTCTAATTTCCTTCTCTGAGAAGGGAACTCGCCTCCTGGGAAAGGTCAGGCAGCAGATGGGGATCACATCTTGACGTTAGACTGATGTTCACGCAGTCAGTCCTGGCTTTCTCTTCCAAAAATTAAGGAAAGACAGCCCTGATCAAATTGCTGTAAGGTGGGTATACAGCTCGTTAAACATAATACTGAAGGAATGATTGTCAGTAATTCACTGTCTAGCAGGAAGGACGTATCGAACAGGTCTGTCGTGATTCCAGGATTTAATACAGATTTCAATAGATGAATTAGGTGATATACTAGAGAATACATCTATATAATTTGCAGGTGACATCAAATTGCAAGTACTTGGGACAACAGGTTTCAAATTCAAAATGATGGATTTCAGAAATGGTCTGGAATCAATACGATGAAATTCAATAAGGACAGTGCAAGACAGCAGACTTAGGGAGAAATCAAATACACAAATGAATGAAAACTACATAGGCAGCAGTGCTTCAGAAGAGTTATAGTGGGCCATGTATTAAATCCAAGACAACAACATAAATACTGCAGGAAAAGGGCAGATGTCACCTGGAGATGCAGTACCTGAATTGGAAATGGTTTGTACCTGTTCTGATTTATCTGTCCCTGACAAAGTCTTAGCTGGAATGGGATGCCAAATTTGGGGAAGAATAATTTAAAAAAAAAAGTTTTAGACAAAGTAAAGAAAGTTCAAAGGAGAATAAAAACAAAATGCATAAAAATAAATAATAGTAGGAAATATAACACCCAACAAAAACGTGAAAGATTTCATAGCTGTAGACTGGAAATTCTAGCAGGTTAAAACAGATTTTCGGATACTTGCACAGTTGTTTCAATGAGGATGCAAAGGGCAGGACAAGTGTTCAAGAAAACTTCCCAGCGAGGATGTTCAGAGTAGGAGGAAATTTCCTGTTCTGTGGTCAGAAAGATGCAGAGCAGGTTGCCTGGGGACACCTCTGCCACAAGCGACCAACCCAAGGTGAGACTGACACGTCAGAGATGTCTCCGATACGCTCCATCTTCTCTTGGAGCAAAGGGTTGAAGTCGTTGATTGATTCTGTTTCTTTCAGCCCCATTTTTAAGATGTCGTTTGACAAGGTACCAAAGTTCTTCCTAAGCACCACTGGCCCACACCACTTTTCAGGTCAGCCTGACCTTTGAAAGGTTTGACTTTCTGCTTCCCAAGAGTTAACACTTGACAGCATCTTTGACGTGAGGTGGCTACAGATGCCGGTGGTTGTTATCACCGGGTGAGGTTCGTCAGCTCTGCGGGCAGCAGGATTCGGCTGCTTCCATGTGGAAACCACATCAGCGGTGGGTCCCGAGGGGCCACGGGGCTGGCGTGGTCCTTCCCGCGGGGCTTGCTGGTGCGGAGGGAGGTGTGGATAAAGGGAAGGGGAAGATGATGCCGTCTGAGCGGGTGGCCGTGGACGCAGTCAAACTGCACCTTCACGTTCCAACGGGAGAGAGCGGGCACGAGCTGAGGAGTAAAGGACAATGAATTGCTTTTCAGATGAGAACACAATGCTTAAAATGCAAAGTAAGCGGAGACATATGGTTCGAATTCAAAGAAGGGGGAGTGTTGCAGTCAGAGAACTGTCAAGGGAAATTATTTTAATAACTATATTGGGAATGCGATGTAAATCTGTCACCCAGCCCTACTGGAGAAAAATCAAACCCGTAAAATTCTCCAAAAGAAAAAATGCGCATATACTAGAAAGCATCTGGAATCATTACAGATCTTTTATATAGTTCCTGTGATAGCAAGAGTGGCAACAAGTATATTATTGTTTATCTGCCAAAAACTTCACATATTCTCATTTTGCCTGTAAGGATTACTGACGGTGTCTAGCTCTAACTTTCTATTTTAGAATTTTTTTCTTGGTACTTAGTACATTGCATAAAATATTTCAGTGAAAATCTCTGTCCCCACTTATGTTTTAATTGATCTTTAAAATCTATGCATACCAAATTTCCACATTTTGCCTGCTTCTCGCTTCTCTATGTCCTCTATGTTTCTGTGTGTACCTACATGTATAAATGTGCACGGCAGCTTCAGCAGTCACACCCCAAATAAGCAGCCTCTCCGTTTCGCCAAGACCGCACGCACCCGTTGCTGTATCTGCAATGATGAGTTAACTCCGGATCGTCGCATCACGTTGCTTCTCCGACTTGACCAAACTATGATTTTCTCTCTCTTGGTTTTAAATTGAACCTTGCAGTATTTAACTTATTGTCTGAAAAGAAAAGAGGAATGGTGGGGGTTTAAGGGAATGATATGCATATGTCCTCAGGTAATAACTAGCAACTTATTGACACCTTCTGGAGCAATGAGGACAGCGTAGCTTACATCTGATGACACAGGAAGAAAGGAATATTTAGAATATTTTTGGCAGACTATAATGACTGGGAAACAGGCTGCCTATAGGTGAGATGTTAAACCATCGTACCTTGCGCTTTGATTACGGGGACGGGACCGGAGGGCCGCTGCCCGCGTCAGTTGGCACCGTGCCGGCTCACGTAAAGCACTCGCACATTAGACCCGAGCTCTGACTAAGCTGGCTCCAGGTTGGGAAGCCAGCGGCTTGCTCAGAAAGCCCAGGAAGGTGTAGGTATTTAACGGTACTTCCCAGGTGGAAAATACCTGTATGCGGATCTATTTATACATTTATGCTTATATATTATTGTCCTCTTCCAGTCTAAGTCCACTTGATCACAGAGCGAAGCCTTCGGAAATTTCCTATTGACCATGAGGCCTTTGAAGTGTTCTGACTGTTTCATGCAAATTTATTCAGGCTGTATTTTAGCTGACAATCGTTTATCCTGTTCCACCCAGTTGTTCCTTTCTGGCCCTGCGTAAACAATTTTCTTCTTTTCTTTTCTTAGTGATCATTCCTCTGAAATGCTGGCATATAAAATTAATACTGGGAATAATTTTTTTAACTTGATTTTCTGTATTTTTACTCAGCCTTCTTTTTTGGGATACCTATTTTCTGTAGCAATATACCATTAAAATCACATTATATTCCAGGTGTGGATATACTAAATGTTTGAATTCACTAAATTGGGAAGGATCTTCAAGAATAACCCTTGTGTATAATCTTTATTTACATTTTTAGTGACTTGGAATACAGTCATTAATCAAACAATATCACTGCTACTGCATATAAGAACTTTTCATTGATTATCTGAGACAATGCTTCCCAGAATCTCTCCTAAGGTTATATTTAGTTCTTACACAGAAGCAGTTGCACAGACATGACACAAGTCTCCAGTGCTGGACAGAGAGTTGGGGTTGTTGGGACGTGTGGGAGGATCTGAAGCAGAGAATAATCCCTCTTAGAATCAAAATGAAAAGTAAATTTGACATAATTTGCCTAGGAAATAATTAAAGAAATCATACACTTAGCTGTCTGCAAGATACACAGGAAGCATCCCTGATTTTTCAGAGTACTTTCACATCAGTGTGTGCTGAATTAGCTTAAACAATGCAACTAAAATAGAATATCGTCTGTGGCGCAGACCTTTTACTTAGACAGCAATCAGTCACCAACTGGGAAAACTTTGGTTTTAGCCAGTAGGTTATTGCTTCTTTTTTTGCTTCTTTTTTTTTTTTTTAACATTTACATGATTAAATCCTTAGCAGCGGTTTGATTGAATAGCACTGCTTAATAAAAGTAGCTTGTGATACGCCTGAAAGCTTTCCCGGGTAGCGGGAACGACAGCGTGTGAAAGACAGAAGGTGGGCGTCCTGCTCTGTGTCTTCGGTACGCCCGAGGGACGTTTCACCATGACGGTTCGTCTTCTCTTTAAGCAGAAAAGACCATAAAGGCATAATCCCACAGACACAAATCTCGTCCCTATTTGCACAGAAAGAATTTCCAAATAAAATAATTCTTTTTCTATCCGTACTCTGACAATATTTATTTTAGATGAGGAATTCTCTCTGAAGCTAGAAAGTGTCACACCCGCACCTGCACAAGGCACCTGCGTAGGCTGGTTTGGGGGACACGGTTGCTTTGAGGACTTTATGGCTTGCAGAAACATGTTTTTCTCATTTCCTTTTATTTCAGTTTTTCTTACCAGGAAGACATAACACTGCATCATACCGTTACAGTGCTATTAGTAGATGGGATCAATAAGGGGTTTTCGTTGTAAATCAAGTGATTCGCTTTTCATTTTAACCAAATACAGTTGTGCTTTAAAAAGTTAAGAAGAATAATTAGATAGTCAATGAAAAAATACCTAATTACTCTTAGCTTGCTGAAACTGTGGTTAAAAAACCCCAGATGTGCTGGAATTACAGGAAAACGTATTCGGCCAAAATCAACGTCGCGTAACACAGGCCTGTGCAGTTGCCTGAACATTTAGCCAGTCTTTGGAAGGGGCTGAACGAGGCAGAGCGGCAGTCACCGTAACGCTGGGTGGTTGGGGTCAGCACCCCGGCACCTGTGCTGGCCCCCCCAGCCTAAATGGGGCTCGTCCTTCAGGATCGATGATCAGTGTTTACTTAGCCAGCAAGATTGGGATGGGATTGCTCGTCCTAAGTGTTCCCTTTGCTGGAAGCCAAAGACCCGTCAAAGGGGGAATATGCTGTTTGGGGACCCAGCAAGCTGGCGATACCAGTGCTCCTGGGAACGGCTTTCCATTTAGGCAAAAAAGATGGAAAGCTTTGAAAGAAAAATAAAATATTGCTAGATTTTTGGTTCAGTAAGGCTCTTCTGATTTAAAACTAGATTTCTGCAAATCAATTAACAGAAATGGCAATTTTATTTTCTACATTTCTTCTGCTTTACAAAGCATCAAACTGCTGATAACAAAACCATCTCGAAGCAAAGAATATAGCTTTTCTATTTCTGTATTTTCTCAGTGATAAATTGAGTACAGTAATGAAAGAATGTAGGAGAGTGATGAAAGGGGCTGCAGAGAGAACAAGTGCTCGTCCTTTCCCTTCTCTCTGCATTTACCAAGTGAACAATATGAGTCACAGAAAATAGGGAAAATCTATGGCATCAGAAATTGAAGAATGATTATCTGCAGAGACCCTGCTTCTTCATTGATGGAAAAATGGTTGCATGACAAAATAACTGTGGGTAAGAGATGAAGATCCTTCGATTTGCTTGGAGAAAAGAAAGCTGTCGTGTTCGTCTTTCAAAGAACTTTCAGCATCATAACAAATTTTGCCCATCAGCCTTCATTCAGAGCGCATCCTTCCCACCTGGCAGAGCAGGCCCTGGTTGCCAGATGAAACTTTGGGGCCTCCCCCCTGTGGTAACTTTGGGGTTGAGGCCAAAGGCACGTTCTGGAACATGCACATTCCAGAAGCACCACGCTTGGAGGCAGTTCTCCATCGTTCTTTGGAGAAGTGGCGTTTTGTTTCTAGTTTGGGACCAACCTCTCTCATACATGGTAGATATATTATTTTGCTGATCTCTTTTACTTTCAGTCATTGAAGAACATGGGTAGAACGTAAGCGTTGGAGGTATTAGCATAACAGCGTAAAACTGGCCCCTGAAAATCACTGTTAGCATTTAATACCAGAAAAAATCCACCTGGTTTGGAGCACAAGTCCAAACATGTGAGGAGCGGCTGAGGGAACTGTTCAGGCTGGAGAAGAGGAGGCTGAGGGGAGCCCTCATCGCTCTCTACAACTACCTGAAAGGGGGTTGTGGTGAGGTGGGTGCTGGTCTCTTCTCCCAAGTAACCAGCGACAGAACGAGAGGAAATGGCCTCAAGTTGCGCCAGAGGAGGTTTAGATTGGATATTAGGAAAAACTTCTTGACTGAGAGAGTGGTCAGGCATTGGCACAGGCTGCCCAGGGAGGTGGTGGAGTCACTGTCCCTGGAGGTGTTCGAAAATGTGTAGACATGGCACTTCAGGACACTGTTTAGTGGGCATGGGGGTGTTGGGTTGACGATTGGACTTGATGATCTTAAAGGTCTTTTCCAATCTTAACGATTTTGTGATTCTGTGATTCTGTGGTGTTTTAGCCTAATTTCTGTTAAACTTCCTAAATTTTACTAAAATATTTATGAAAAAAACCTCAATTGAGATAGTTCTTAGTTAAACGTTTGGATATTCTAAGTGAAAATTAATTACAATGATGCAATTGATACGTAGTTGGAATGATTTTCTTAATGCTTTATGCTGAATTATTTTAGTAATAAATTTAGCCCATTTGTAATGGCTTCCGTTACTTGAAGTTTTATGCAGTGATACTCTCTGGATTTATAAATTTATTCCGATGCACACGTTATGAATGGTTTCTTGGCACATGAAGTCGGGCTTGGTAAGATTCCTCCAAGCATGATGTAAGCAGCCGGCCCGCCGCCTGCCTCTGCTCACGTGCGGCTCCTCCTCCGCTGGGACCGTTGCTCTCAGAGCCTGGGTTAAAGTCTGAACCTTCGAGAAGCGGCGCGTGGTGAGCACGTAGCCAAAAGCCACAAGGTGTTTTTGGTTTAGTGATCCAGAGAAAACTCGTTGCTCCGGTGAATCAATAGCAAAACTCTCACTGACTTCAGCAAACCTCTCTTAGGTATAAATTCGCTTTTCATTCGATTGCCATATTCGAGGCATGGCTCATTTTAAGTTGGTCTTGACGAATCCAAATAGATTTACTTATTTGAGATATTGCTGATGAAGATAAATAAACTATTTTATTTAAAATAGTTTTTTTAAAATTTAAAACTATTTTAGTGTGACCCTCCCAGAGTCCAAGGACTGTCGGTGCACACCGCTGTCGTTAGCAGCCCGGTGGGTAACGCGGCAGCAGGAGGGACGGCACCCATGCGGGTGATGCATCTGCCACTGCTGATGTTTTTCCAAGCCTCTTATGCCTTCATAAACTTTTACTGAGGATAAAATAGATCATTACCTTTGAGAAGTGACACAGTCACAAGTAGAGCAGGTAGAGGCCAATATTGCTGTGCCAAAACAAATGATTTAGGAAGAATCTCATAGATGTGGATCCGGCTGTGTCAGCCTTTAACCAGCCAGCAACCGCTTCCAGGAAACCTTCCTGCCCCTGTGACTCCGGGATATTGTTGATAGAAATACAGTAGGTACAACAGGTAGAATACTTGCTTACACGTTTTTAATTTGACATTTCCTTCCAATTCTGCATTAGCATGTTCCTGTGGCAACGCGTGTCTTTCTTCTATAATTTAACACTGATATTCAAGTTTGGCTAAAATAAATTGATCACTGATAACAGGTAATAGGTGAAAATAAATTTCTAGTTAAAACATAAAAGGTATTACATTAGTTTGTATAAGTAATGGTCATACTGCTAATGACATGAAAGAGGTAAGAGGAAAAGAGATTCATCAAAAACTTACAAAAGTACTGCTTCTGTGAGGTTTTCCTCATGCTTTAGCATTGACACGGATTGGAAATAAATGCAGAATCAAGATATAGCCATTTGTCTTCACAGCCCACCCATAATTTATTTTATCAGAACCAGCGTGCCAGTGCTGCTTCTGCGTACAAGACAAAGCGTGTTTAATAAGCAAGAGGTGGGGACCTTTAGGCAGCGCTCTTCAATCAAACTGCTGTTAAGGAACTAATCATGTAAATGCAAAAAAGAAAAAAAAAATTCTTAGTTTTCCCAGTTGGTGACTGATTGCCACGTAAATGAAAATTTGTGCCACGCTAGCACAGGCCGTTGTCTGCGTCTCTGGATTATTTACTCTACTGACTTAAAAACTGTATTAACTATACTCTAAAAATCATATACATTTGGGGGGCATTTTATAACTCACTGAATATTGAGTTCATCTTACTGTTTTGTCAAACATGAAAAAATCCCCGCGTTATCCTTGTGCAATATTTGATGACAACGGGGGGGCCTTCAGCTGGACAAAAAATGATGCTACACGGAGAGTCATCTAGATGGTTACCTGCATAAAAATGCATTCATAGACGGTTAAGTTAAGGCGCAGGTAGGGAGGGAGATGCTCAGACTTTTCACGTTCTTTCTGCCGGGCTGCGCGGAGCTGCCGCAGGCAATGAGCCCGCGGTGCCGCCCACGCCGTCTGGTGAGACCGTCCCACGACCTCAGGCCCTGCGTTTCACCAGGGCTGGCAGCCTGTGAGCTGCCCTCGCCTGGCTGCGCCGCGCCAGCAAACGCAAGCTCCTTCCCTTCCCTCCGGCAGCTCTTCCCGGCAGCCGTGAGGAGGTGAGATACCGTGGGTCAGGGCTGGCACGGTAACAGAATCCAAGGCGTCCACGTTGAGGAGCAGCAAAGTGGTGCTGGGCAGGTGGGCAACTAGCTGGTTCTGGAGGAATATGGCTTGAAAAATTCTGAACTTTTATTTTTCTGTAACTTGCAGCTTGCAAGCTCATCCTAGGTTTCAAGGAATCTCCTTGCCAAAGAATAACCTTATTTGCCCTTGCCTCAAGCTGGGAATTTGGGATGGGACTTCTTCCTAAAAGGGTTTCTCCCCTGAAACCCAGAGCCCTTCAAAGGCAGCAATTCCAAATTTGTTTTAAAGTCAACAAATCGCATACAAATTTAAGTCTTTGCTGTCGATGTCCTCTTGCTCGTCTAATCCTGCTTGATGAGAGCGTCAGTTGGACCTTGGTATGACTTCCATGACAATCTTAATGTTAGTGGCTGCTGTTTCTGGGGACGTGCCCTTCAGGACCTTCATTCTGGGGGAAAAAAAAGAAAAAAGTACATAAAAGTGGAGCAAGGAGGATTTTTTTGCGTTGACAAATGATTTTACATCTCTAAAAAGCATAATTATCTTTTTTATGATAGGTATTATAGTTCAATATGTTCAACTACAAAAATTATTTTGTTGGAAAAAAATGTTATTTTTAGTGTAAAATAATAATTTTACATTATTTATACATATTTATTTTAGATGTGGCATTTAGAGGTGTGTAGGGGATAAAAATCGTTTACAGGTCTGACGGTGAAAACGGTGTACATGTTTGCCAGAGAGGTGGAGGATTTGTGTAGATCTAAATTATTTAAAAGTCTGGACAAATTAAGGCCATTTTAAAATAGTGAAATAGTTTCTCGCGTCTTGGAGCATTCGAAGCACGCTGGTTTATGATAACTTAGGAATTTTGCATGGCAATTGCCGTGACTTCCGTTCGCTAACCACCGGACGGACGGCAATCTGCGCAAAGCCCAGCCCCTGAGGGGATTCGTTGCAATCCTCCCATCTTTAGTCTGGGGCCACAAACGTCGGGCATCTTCTACTTCTCTATGAAGCCACTGGCCTGAGCGTGTCCTCTCCCGAACCACGTGGAAGCGGGCTCGGATTTACAGCTGGGCTGGGGTCCAGAGCAAGCGGGGACGCGCCGCGAGCACATGCAGATGCCTCCCTGGCTAATTAGCCGCTGTGCTGGATTAGCAGCATTAGCTGCCGTGCGGGACGTCAGCCAGCGTAATCTCCTGGAAGTAAGTTACATCTGTTTCTGCTAATGAGTACACCTCACAGCAGCCACCGCCCTTCGCGTTTGGCAGCGCTATGGCTTGTTTGTTGCTTGGCGCTGGTTACTGATGAGCTCTGCAGATGGCCGAACGGCCCGTCGAAGACCCCGCTAGCTGTTGATGCGGTCCCCCTCTCCTCACATACGGTTCAAACGTGTTACTCCTAATAACCACGTTTCAACCTGGGACTTTTTTTTTTTTTCATAAAAACTTTCCTTTGATTAACCGTCTTTTTTTTTTTTCCCCCACATTTGAGCGTTACGGTTGTGTCCGGTTATTCAGTCACAAGTCGCTTCTGACGAAGGTGGGAAGAGTAAGAGAAGGAAAGAAAAGGAAATTAGGGCGTTTTTTTACAAGAAAAAGTCATGCGAGCGCATATGCTAAGATTTATGAAAACTTTTGGAAAACAGAATCATTTGTAAAGCGGGAGGTTTTCCAGATGCCGGGGGATCTGATGATTGCCAACTGAAAAGTCGTATAGATTCTCAATTAGCGGCAAATGGAGTTCATCACTGGTTTTAATAACCCTCATAAGCACATTTTAATTTTTCTATGTATTCGTCATAAAAACT
>NW_010549200.1:0-205 GCF_000687285.1 Phaethon lepturus | reverse complement strand
TTATAAGAAAAAAGCCATAAAAAGAAGAACAATAATCTATTTCTTATGTCATGTTACTGATTTCTAGATATTATACAAGTTAATGAAATCGATATGCATATTAGGAAAGCAAAGCAATAAATTATTCTCTCTGCAGAGAGAAATCAACGTTTCACCGTATTTTTTTGAGCATCCACAGCAGCGAGCTCAGGTCACGAAGGTCCCC
>NW_010549199.1:1486-1924 GCF_000687285.1 Phaethon lepturus | reverse complement strand
TCAGTATTGACAATACTTTTTTTCCCCTCCTCGTGGTGCTTTCCCAGTCTGTGTCTGTCCAGAGTGCAGAGTTTTCATTTCTTTTAATGATTGTCAAGAAATTATTGAGAAATCAAACTACGTTTCAGAGTTATCTTCAAGGCTTACCGTAGTTCAAATGGTTTCTATAAATCCACAGTGCAAATGCTATTTTTCACAGCTTTACTGTTCCCCAAATGATTGTAATGGTGTATTGACTGACTTTACCAGGGCCCTGGGAGTTTAGAAAAGAAAAAAAAATAGCTTAGCGAGCAAGATCTCTTAAAATATATATAAGAAAGTTTTCAAAGTTCATCTAATCTATCTCTGTTTTGGGTATTTATAAACCAGATGCTGTCATGAAGGTTAACAGCACTTTTCCGTTCCGGGGCTTGTGGCAGGGCCGGGGGGGCCCGCCCT
>NW_010549199.1:301-1450 GCF_000687285.1 Phaethon lepturus | reverse complement strand
GCCCCCCCCCGGCCGGGGGCCGGGGCCGGTCAGGCTCGGCCCCTGCTCCAGAAAATGCCATCAGGAGCACGTGCGCTGCCTCCGGCACTACCTGGGTGTTCTGACGTAACAAAGCATCGTCCAGCTGGGGGCGCGCAGGCCATGAACTTTCCCGCGTCCTTCCCGTAGCTTTGCATCATTTTGACGGCGCTTTGCTGGAGAGCCTCTGGGACGCTTGGCCGGGGGGTGCGCAGTGGGTCTTCTCCAGCCTCTGCAGAGCTCTGTTCAGATTTAAACATCTAAACATCTACAGTGCATTTGCCCGTGATTCAGGCTACTGGACTCAGTGGTCCCATCTGTGTTTCGCTGGACCTTGCACCACGCGTGAATGGCACGTGAAGAAAAGCCGCCTGTGCCTTGCTGTCACCACGTGCGGTTTCCAGGGTGAACAATTCCAGCAGCTTGTCGGGACTCTGCGGGGCAGAGAAGGGGAGAGAGCCCACCGCACTCTGCCTCGGGCCCCCCGTGGGCCGATGGAGAGGTGGGAGACACAGCCAGTCCAGCCCTGGGGAGGTGAAGGCCCAAGATCTCGTCAGGGATTCAGCAAAGGCACGTGAACTTCATGAGATCGCCTCAGTGAAAGGAATTTGCCAGACTTAGAGAAAAAAATTGCTATCAACCCATCTTTCATTACAGCCGTTCTCGTCACTGATAATCCAGTAAAACTGTTCTTTATGGAAGACAGTGAAATTCTAAAGGCAGCCTTGATGGCAGAGGATACTACCCATTAAAGGCAGCAGATTGTTCTTTGCTATTCGTAAAGCTGATTAAATTGAAACGCTCTTTATATTTCTAGAAAGAACTGAATGCCAGAGCACAAGCTGAACTTCTATCTTTTGCAGAAAACAGAAGGCATCGTTGGTGCTAATCTCTTTCGGCACGTTTTCGTCATACGTTATGCCAGACCCTGCCACAGATGGATCGATGGATCTATAGATATATACAGATGTATCTCCAGCTCGCGTGTGTGTGCAGGTCCGATTGCTCCTGGCACGTTACCTCCGTGCCCGGCGACGTCGCTGCGGGACCGCGCGGGCGGCTGCTCGCTCCGAGCAGCAGCATCCCCGTCAGGGTAGTCAAACGCCAGCAGAAGGAGCGGGACGGCAGCGA
>NW_010549199.1:0-271 GCF_000687285.1 Phaethon lepturus | reverse complement strand
AAGTGGGTTGGTTTTCCTCGGGCGGCTCTCGGTGTCGGACCCCACAGAAGGCGGGGGCCGAGCGCTGGCACTGCCTGCCCAGAGGGTTTCACGGCTGCGGCGAGGGCTCCAGGGCGGGGAGGAGGAGGACGGCAGCGCTAGTGAATGTCCCTGTTCGAGGACTGCTCAGATGAGGAGCTGGAGGAAGAAGCGAGCTGTAGGGAGGTTATTCACGGGAGCAGTACTGGAAAAGAAAGGAAGGCAGGGATTTTAGAGTGGAGACCGAGGTTAC
>NW_010549198.1:268-636 GCF_000687285.1 Phaethon lepturus | reverse complement strand
CCCGGGCGGTGCCCCCAGCCGCTGCCACTGCTGTCACCAGGTGGCTGGGTCAGCCCTGCAGGTGACACTGCTACTAGGGAGGGGATGGGGATAGGGATAGCAGGGACAGGTCCCTGGAAGGGACGGGACGCTGGGGCTGGGACCCCTCGGGTGACAAGGGACAGCAGGGCCACGTCCCCTCGTCCTGCGGCGAGGGCGGGGGGGACGCAGGGTTCCTGTCCTCGTGTCCCCTTGTCTTTGTGCCCCCTGTCCCCAGAGCTGGCTGAGGGTGCTAGCAGGGTGTCCCCGCGCTGTCCCCAAGGCTCAGTGCAGGATTGACAAGGACAGGCCAGGGTGTCCCCACGCTGTCCCCAGGGGGTCCCCGCAGG
>NW_010549198.1:0-201 GCF_000687285.1 Phaethon lepturus | reverse complement strand
GGGGACGATGGGGGACGGGGTGTCCCCACGGCGCCCCGGTGTCCCCGCGGGCCGTCGCCACGTCACAGCAGGAAGGGGACGATGGGGGAGCGCAGCGGGGGGTAGTCGCGGAACTCCCGCAGGTAGCTGCGGTGCTTGCCCTGCGCCCAGATGGCCATCTGCACGAAGCCCACCAGCGAGAAGAGGGCCACTGCGGGGCCA